>NW_017134852.1:0-9140 GCF_001652005.2 Ceratina calcarata | reverse complement strand
GCTGTTTCACGGGTTAGAGAAGCGGCACGTCCATAGTAGACGTGCTCAAGTTTCGGTCGTAATCGTCCAAAGTTGACGGACCGGGCTGGTCTTTCGTATAGGATCTGCAGTAGGTTGATATTGCATCAACCAGTGACCTGCAGCGCACCGCGAGAAAAAAGGCGATTGAGGACCCCTGGCTTAGGGACACCGATAGTGGTGTCGTCTGCATTCCAGACTGATCGTTTGTCTTACTGCCGATCAGTTGGAGTTTTCGGCCTTACAACCCGAGCTCCTGTACAGACTGTATACACTGTAAGTGCAGTGCAGACAGCGTCGGGTTACAGCTGATCGGTGAAGACGTCTTAAGGGATGGGGGTGGTGATTTTCTTTGTTTGTAAAAAATTTCCTATTGGTTGGAATGTTCCTGTCACGGTGGTGTGGGGGAAAAGAGGATGACGCCCTTTGGACGGTTAAAAAAAGGAAACGGAAAAAACCTAAGGTGGTGGTAGGAAGCGGTTGAAGGGAAAGTGTCCAGAAATAGCGGATACCTGCGTAATGCCTTTCTGGCCGGGTTATGGTCTTTACTTGTAGCAGAAGGACGTTTTATCCTTCTGGAAGGCATTTCTGGTTATTACGGTGCGTGGGTCATAAAAAACATATTTTGCTAGGCGTACAAAGAAGTGGTTGCGCGGCAGATGGGTGATTCTGGACATACTATTGTTTCTCGGCTGTACTAAAGTGCTTAAAAACTAAGGAGTCGGTATTAGCGACGGAACAGCATCAATGATTCGTATTATCATATTCTTATTCGCATTATAATTTGCCTCGGCGTTCTTTTTCTCGGCTGAAACAGTTATTAACTAACAATCTACTACAAGGGACTGTCGGAGGGAATCGCAGGGTAGGCTTTCCTTGGTTTCGCTCCGAAACTGTCGCTGTCCGATCACCAAGCGACTAGTCGAACCCAAACAGCGGGTGGTCAGTCTGCAGATTCGAAGTCCTTTTCGACCGGGGGCCCATGACCCTTCTGCTTTTACACGCTTTTCCCTATACACTATCCTACCGACAACAGCCCTGATTTCGCTCGTTTTCGAGCTGTCGCATCCGACAGTTATCGGATGGCCGTCGGATTGTGGGAATACTCCTTAAGAAAGGTCCGCAAGACACCGATACCAAAATAATACAAGTACACACCCCAGATAAAAACAGCCCGATACTCGTAAGCAAAAGGACTCTTAAAAAGACACCAGAGACACGTCCAAAGAAGCACCCAGTCCAGGAATCTGAAAAATAAAAGATACCAATATTAAAACGATACCACGAGTGTCTCCAAGCACTCGTCTCGATCAAAAACCTCTAAAAAGAAAAACAGCCCGACGAACAAGCACAAGACGTACAGACATAACCTCTGCAGAACCCAACGACACGCTACCCTTGGCGCGAACCCAAAGACGACCGCTTCCCCTCGACGAGAATACCCGCCACGATCGCGGATACGAACCAACGGCGACGAACCCTGAACAACAATCATAGAGAATTAACGAAATAAATAAATAACTGACCGACACGGTGAAAACTTATTGAGTACAACCCATGACGACGAACAAATGCTGCCTCACCGGGCAAACCCGACGCACACCGAACTCAACCGAACCGAACCGATCAGACGCTGCGCGCCCCCACCCTCACACCTAACTGATCCACACGCACCTGACCCAAAAAACCCTAGATCGCCGTCGGACTATTGACCCGACACTGCACACCTCCACCCCCACACCCGACGAATGGAAAGACTCTATCGCAAAGAAGTAAACCTATAATTGAAACACGAGCCGGAAAGAACCCAAACGGCGGAACCTGCAACTACCAGACACAGCACAAAGAACCATTGGCGCTGTAACGCCCTAACAACTTGTACCCTCGGTAAACTAAAACGAGACCTGTACGCCGACGCAAACACTACTACACCCCGGCGCGAACAACGCCCCTACGACCCGACACACCGCACTACACCCTACCGATAAACCTGTCATCCGTCGGCCCGACGCCCCAAGACTGCGACACTCTCCCGCCCCAGGAGGCCGACGTAAAGGTTTTTACCACGAAAAATAAAAAACTAACGCTGAAAGAACGACAGCCCAAACGAACGCCCCTACTCGCATGCCTCTGACTCAATGACTGGACGGCAGACCGGACACTGGGCGCCCCCACTCCCACACCTAACCAATTTGTATACACCTGACCCAAACGACCCTACGGACACCGAATCTCGGATCAGGAAACGTAGGCCCCCACCTCGGCACCTAATACGAACTGCACACACCGGACCCAACGACCCACGCACGAATACCGGATCTTCGAATCGACACCGTACGCCCCCACCCCCAAACCTAACCGATCTGTACGTACCTGACCCAAAGACCTCGATCAACACCGAATCTTGGACCAGAAATTGTGCGCCCCCACCCCTGCACCTAATCGAACTGCACTCACCAGACCCAACGACCCCCGTACGACCACCGGACCCTCGGTCCGACATCGGGCGACCCCACCCCTACACTTGACCGATCTGCGTGCACCCGTTCCAAATAAACCGTCCGAATCAACAACCTCGACAAGCCCAATAAAAGAACAAACCAACGAACACCGACAGATAAAAGAACAAAAGCCGCACGACACGGACCCGCACGACACGGACCCGACCCAACCAACGACGCCAACAGCCAGAAACCCCGGACGATCAAACAAAAATCTAGACAACATAGACACCACAGACCCTTAAACGTTGAAGAACAAACAGGCGACGAAACCACGGACCATCTCGAACCCGTAAAACGACACCGAAACCCAGCAAACACAGCGACTCAAAACCCCTACAACCCCCCGCGGAATCAATACCCAAAAAGACACGAGATAAGACGGAACACCAAAAGAACTGGTGGCAACGACGTGAAACACGATGGACAAACAGATAAAAATAGTACAAATAAACCTACACAGATCGAGAGCGGCCGCGGGAGCGCTGGCAGAGTTGTATGCCCGCGAAAAATTCGATGTGGCGCTGATCCAAGAGCCATGGACAAGGACGTACGGAATCAGAGGATTCGACAGAATGGGCAACATAATCAGCAACTGCACAGAGGACAGACCCAGGACCTGCATTATACACACAGACAGAATAAGAATGGTTATGCTGCCGCAATTCAGCGACAGAGACATCACAACGGCACTGATAGAATGGAAAACCAACCGAACAAGCACAAAGAGGACAGTAATCGCGTCGCTATACCTACCGCACAACGAACAGGACCCGATATCGCACAAGATGGACAGGCTCATGGACTGGTGCCGAGAGGAGGACGCACAGGTCGTCATGGGGGCGGATGCGAACGCCACCAACTGTGGGGAAGCACAACGACAAACACGAGAGGAGAGAGATTGCTCGACTTCATGAACGAAAACGAACTCACATGGGCAAACGAGAGAGCCGAACCCACGTTCGCGACCCGCGACAGAAGCGAGGTGCTCGACGTCACCATAATCTCCGCCAACGACAAGACCGCGATCAACGGATGGAGGGTCATGGACGATCCGTCGCTGTCCGACCACAAATTCGTCTCGTACCGACTGACCGGCAACGGACTGACCACCTTCCGGGTGGCCAACGTCACAAGATCGCTCGACAAAGAAAGATACCTGAAAACGTTGGAGGAAAACCTGAGAGAGGCGCCGACGAGATACGGCACCCCGAGCGAGATAGACGAGTACACGGACTTCATCACGAATGCCGTGAAAAACGCGGAAAACGTCGCGGTCTCCAACAAACGAAGGGGCTTCAACCCCAAACTACCCTGGTGGAACCCAGATCTAGACGCAACGAGACTGACGTGCAAACGACTACGGACAAAAGCCCAACGAACGAAAACAAGACGAAACAAACTCAACGCGAAGAGAGCAGAGTCAAAGTTCAAAAAAGAGATTGCCGAAGCAAAGAGAAACACTTGGAAGCGCATCTGTGGCAGACTACAGAAAGCGCAAGACATAGCCAGAATGAACAAGATTCTCGAGTCAACGGATGAAAAAAGCGTTGGCCTGGTACAAAAACCGGACGGCACGATGACGAGAAACCTTCGCGAATCGATAGAGACCCTGGATCACGAGACACCGAGAATAACGACGCAAACACGAACACGGAAAGTGAGACGCACAGCGAACGAACACGTGACACCAGCGCAGACTGGAGAACGGTAGCAAAGGTGGACACAACGGAAAGAACCGTATGAGCGGTAGGCACGTTCCTCCCGTACAAATCACCGAGACCGGACGGCATCTATCCAAGACTGATCAAAATAGGGAAAAACCTGCTGGCACCGCATCTAACGAAACTCATGAGAGCCAGCCTGGCGACGGGACACGTCCCGTGCGAAAGGCGCGAAACAAACGTAACGTTCATACCAAAACCCGGAAAGACAGGCTGCTCCTCCCCCAAGTCGTTCAGACCGATCAGCCTGACGTCGTTTCTCCTGAAAATCCTCGAGAAACAACTGGACAAATACACCAAAGACGCGGTATTCGTAGGAAAACCGCTCTCAACCAGACAATACGCGTTCAGAGTCGGACACTCGGTGGAAGCTGCGCTCCACGGGGTGACCAGAGAGCTGGAATACGCCCTTTACAACAAAAAGTACGCGGTAGCATGTTTCATGGATATCGAAGGTGCGTTCAACCAAACCCCGAAACAAGTAATAATCACGGGGCAACGACGACACGGAATTAAAACTTCACTGGTCAGATGGATCGAAAACATGCTCACGGACAGATCAATAACAGTGGACAACGACGGTACGAGAGTGACGAGACCAGCAAACAGGGGCTGCCCCCAGGGCGGTATCCTCTCCCCGACGCTGTGGTGCGTAGCAGTAAACGCCTTGATTGAGAGACTCAGAGAGAACGGCTTCCAAGTATGGGGCTATGCGGACGACATAGCGGTAATAGTGGTGCACGAAGACACGGCCAGGACGAAAGAAGCCATGAACACGGCCCTCGGGCTAGTGAACGAATGGTGTAAGGCCAGTGGACTATCAGTGATCCCGAAGAAAAAAGACCTCATGATAGTTACGAGGAAGAAAAGAAAACTGTAGGTGAAAGGAATAAATCTGAATAGCGTACAACTCAAAGCCAAGAGCTTGGACAAAATATCTGGGAGTCACGTTCACCAGAAGCCTCTCGTGGAAGGAACAAGTGGACAAAACAGTGAGCAGGGCCAGAAACAACCTGGCAATAATCAGCAGGATGGTGGGTAGAACGTGGGGCCTCACCCCCGCTGCCACGAACTGGATATACAACGCAGTAGTGATACCCAGACTGACGTTCGGCGCACTGATATGGTGGGAAGGCATCCGCAACGACAGAACGACCAGGAAACTGGAAAGCCTGCAATACGTAGCACTGAAACGAATCCTCGGAGCATTCAGACACTTTCCGACAAGAGCAATGGAGGCAATACTGTGCACACCAACGTTGACGACAGAGATAGAGGAGACGGCGATCAGAACGGCCAACTATTGAAGGACTGGAAGAAATGGAACCCGCTAGGGAAAGGACACTCCACCGTACTATACGTCATGATACCAAACGAGGAACGGGACCTAAACATGATGCTAAACACACCCAGTGACAAAATAATACCAAACTACAGATTCGGCAAGAAATACAAAACAACGATACCCAGCAGGGAAGAGTGGAAAAATGGGATGCTGAACGACAAGACGGAATGGGTAACATGGTTCACGGACGATAGCAAAGACGCAAACAGAGAGACAGGATGTGCATGGATCGAAGCAAAGAGTAACAGGGAATTCTCGGAATACCTGGGCAAGACCGCGACGGTGTACTAAGCCGAAGTGATGACGATCAAAAGGTGCACCGAAACGATGCTGAGAGGCGGTATCAGAAATCTGAAAGTAAGGATCTTCACAGACAGTGAATCGGCGGTAAAAACGCTGATGAAAAGATACTTCCTCTCCCGCACGGCCCTAGAATGCAACGACGCCCTGACCGAACTGGCAAACAGGAACAACGAAATAACAATCAGCTGGTGCCACGGACACGTAGGAGTCGAAGGGAACGAGAGAGCAGATCGACTCGCCAAGCTAGCAGTCAAAAACAAAAGCACAGGAGTAGAGTCAAGAGTACTGATCCCATTTGCGACGCTCAGAGCGGAACTGAGAGAATTTGCCCTAAGAAAACTGAAGAGGAGATGGGAAAACACAACAGGCTGCAGACAAGGAAAAGTCATGATCGGCGAACCCAGTAACAAGAGAGCCAGGACGATACTAGAGATGAACAGGAACGAGATAAGAGTGGCGACATACGCGCTGACGGGACACGCCCCACTAAACTATTACCTACATAAAATGGGCATCAAGGAGAACGGAAGCTGCGAATGCGACCCGGAAGAGATGCAAACAACTGTCCACGTCCTAACCCTAACCAAATGCGACAAGTACACCAACGCGAGAATGGAGACATTAGAGACGGAACTGATAGAAGAGGAGGACGTAAAAAACATGCAGATCAGAAAGGTAGTAGATTTCTTCGAGAGGGCGAACTCCTGGGACAAAACCATTGCAGACATAATAGCATAAAATAATGCCCACCCCCGGGGGACGACGACAATCCCAACGAGTCAACCCAAGAATCCCGCAACGCGGAAATCGCCAACGACCCCTCGCACCACCTCGAAGAAAAAGAGAAAAGAGAAGAAAAAGAAGAAGAAGAGGAGAAAGAGCACGAAAACACGAAACGCCGGGCAAGGAACAGCTCGCCCGCAACAAAGAAGAGGAGAACACAGCCAACACCAAAACGAAAACGACCAAAAAGTCATGCACAAGGCCGTGAAATGGAACACTAAAACACATCACAAGGGACGGATAAAAACAATGAGGAGCAGAAGCAGTGGTACAACAAAACGCACGTGGACACCAGCAGTACGCGGGACTAAGCCACAACAGACACGAAACAACAAAAATACGGGACAAGGACGATCGGGAGCTCTTACCCGTTATCCCTGCGCATACCAACCCCAACCGAAATCCCCCCGCCAATAGGAATGCAAAAATCCGATGCGAACCGACAGACAGCATGCGACGAGCTGCCGGCTAGACAGGAAGAGAACAATAAACAAAGATACAACAGAACAGCCCCGTGACGCGCGGACAGACAAACGCCCACTCGCCACATCAGCCAAAGACAGAGCGTCTACCTGAGCCACAAAGGGAAAGGAAGAAGAAAATAATAGTAACAATAAGTACAACACGAACGACTCACAGTCCTGAACAATTTATTTTACAAATATACATAAATCGGACGCGACGTAACACAGTCCGGGCCGAAACACACAAACACAAACCCACACTCTGGCAATATACATATATATATAAACTACAAACACACTCAGAAATCAACTTAAAAACTAACACACACGAAATATGATACATCCAATCTAGCCAGACGATACACGATCGTCCTACGACACGACCCGAGTAGCCGAGTCGGCTTCCCAACACCGGGCGTTCACCTCCTGGTCCAGGGAGGACCCGTCAACAATTTCAACCGAGGTCGCACATTCGCTGCAACCCTGGTCACAGCCCGAATCAACCCCGAAACTAGGCAACCCCCAGGTCCAGCCCAGAGGTGGCACGTAAACCACCTCGCACACCAGGGTCACATGACACACGTCGACAAACGCCCCGTCATTAACGGCACTCTGCAACCACTCCAGGGTGGTAGGCCGCAGCTCGTTCAACAATAGCCCACCACGAAACATCGGAATGGCGGGCGGCGAAAAGGATATCTGCCTAGGATTTATCTGCGTCCGGCGATAAAAGGTGTACACATCGGCCCGCACCAGCCGAATATCCATCGACTGAATAGCCAAAACGAACCAGGACACCTCGGATTCGGTGAACTTCCGGGCCGGGTACCCCTCGGGGACTAGAAGCAAGCGGGAAGCACTCGCTCTCCAAGACATCTGAAACAACGAAACGGATCAGTGAAAGACGACCAACAAGACATCGAGAAAAGAACAGGAAGGAGAAAAAGAGAGACACGAACCCAGAAGTCCATAAACAAACGACCCCCGGACAAAGACAAAACGGTAAAGGAAAAGACACCAAAACAGGGAGACACGTCGAGAGAATGGACAAGGAAGGCAAGGTAACCCCCGGACCAACGCGAACCAGTTAGACACCAAAAAGACAAAGAGCAACAAAACCAAAGACGATAAAGACAACGGAGAGAGGAACAGAAACCCAGAACAAACAAAGACCCAATGGGACGTCAGCTGCACGGGAAACACAGGAAAACCACTTACCTCGAAGCAAATCCAACAGGAAATCTACACGACGAGAAAAAGCAAAAGGCAAAAGGTGACAAGACCCCGAAAGAAGAAGACGAAGCGAACTTGTCAAAGGCACAAACCAGATTGAAGAAAGGACCAGAACACCCTCGGTAAATCCAGTAAGGCCGCGCTGGGGAACGCCAGGCGAACCGCCAATAACAATCCAGGACCAGGACAATCCGAAACTAGCCGCACCCACGGACACGAACGAAGGACACACCCCCGTGCTGCAAGGACGGTAAACACCGAACCACGCACCCCGCAGACCAGGAAACCTGGAAAATACACATACAGGAAACTGGCACAATTCACACAGAAACCCCGAAACACCCAGAGACCGCACCGAACGGAATACCCCCACAAACGAGTGGTAAGCATACGAACCCACCGACGCAACAAACCACAACCCAAGCCTGTACACAATAGGAACAAATAAAGAAGAAAAGTTAACAGAACAACAAACGACCTACAAAGCCCATTACACACTATAAGCCGACCCTGTAAAAACGAGAAATCCGAAACCCCCAACCCAAACAAAAATCCTGCAAAACACGGAACTCAAAATCTAAACACCCGCACAGCGACCCCCACAGCAACACGGGCCCCGAAGACCAAAAAGCCTCAATATTAATACCCGCCGAATCGTAACACGAGTACGAACAATGCAAAACGGCCCTCCCCATAACAGTGCGAACAAGGTGTGCCACGCACCTGAAAATACAACCCTCCAATCACACCAAGAACATAAAACGCCCGA
>NW_017134851.1:0-427 GCF_001652005.2 Ceratina calcarata | reverse complement strand
TGTTTTGATCGTTTGTCTGACTTGTCTCTTTTAAATAAGAATGTGGT
This sequence comes from Ceratina calcarata, assembly GCF_001652005.2. NCBI lineage: Eukaryota > Metazoa > Arthropoda > Insecta > Hymenoptera > Apidae > Ceratina > Ceratina calcarata. The sequence continues at coordinate 380 of NW_017134851.1, read as the reverse complement.
TTTATGCTGGTGTTCTGACCATAGAGGAGTTACGGGGTACGAGGAAGGGACCGTTTGGGAAAAGCTGTCGTCGTGGAAAGGAGAGTAGGAGTGGAACCTTGGTTACCGGTGTCATATGCACGGTTCAAGGCTGAGTTAAAGAAATTTTCGCTTTCTCGGTTGAGAGTCAGATGGTCGGAAACAACGACTTGTAGACAAGGTAAGGAGATGATAGGTAATATTGATGCGAGGAAGGCCAGGTCGATTCTGAAGATGTAAAGATCTGATTTGAAAATATTGACATATGTTCTGACGGGACACGCTCCGTTGAACTATCATTTGTTTAGAATGGGTGTTAAAGAGAATGGGCAATGCTGTTGTGGATCGCGGGAGTTGCAAAC
>NW_017134850.1:0-427 GCF_001652005.2 Ceratina calcarata | reverse complement strand
CTCCGAATAATAAAATTTTTAACATATTTTAATTACCCTTTAATCACTAAACTAAACAGAAAAGTATGTTGTTAGAACCAATGTTAAAAAACTTATTCCATTTTGAAGTGTGTTCATTTAGTATCCGTGCCTGTACGTGTTGAACTGTTACTATTTGTAGTATGCAGTGCATAATTCATAGTTGAACTGCTGTTGAATAACTAATAATTAATTTCGAATGTACACTTGATCAGTTACGCAAGTCATAGTAATTGCGCTTTATTGAAAGATGTCAAGTATCTTTATTCCGAGTATTTAACAATCTAAATATTGTTCGATCAAGTGTTACTCATTTTCTATTTCGAACAAAAGAAAAGCAATAATAGAAACATTTAAATTTACAATGAAAACAAAAGTAGCATCATCTGTGTCATAAAACCCACCATTT
>NW_017134849.1:0-427 GCF_001652005.2 Ceratina calcarata | reverse complement strand
TGTATAAATATTGCAAATAATCCATGCAATCACAGAAGATCGAAACATATTGATGTCAAGTATCATTTCTCTACAGAACAAATAGAGAAGAATGTTATTAAACTTGAATTTGTCTGTTCAGAGCATCAGGTTGCTGATATCTTTACTAAGCCTTTGTCAGCAGCTAAATTTTTTTGTTAGGGAAAATAATGATATTTGGAGAATAAACTGCACGTGCATTAAACCTTTACGGCAACCATAGTGTCTTCGTCTTTATTATACATCTCATACCTCATACATCTCCTATACATTCGGTAGAGTGCGCTACATTCGAAATACACACACATGCTTTCTCAACATTCTTGAATTCAGAACAAGAATGGGACTGCAGTAAACTGAAATTCAAGATATATATTTTTTGTTTTGTATTATGATACACATTTGAGAT
>NW_017134848.1:0-427 GCF_001652005.2 Ceratina calcarata | reverse complement strand
TGGGAGGCACATGACTTTTCGAAGAGATTTCTTTTCTGAATTTCGCCCGAACCCAGGGGGAAGTGTAGTAAAAGTGGCTGATGATCGCTGCATTGACGCGCCCGGTATAGGAACAATTATAATCCAAGAAAAGCTTGATGAAGTTTTATATGAGCGTGAAATAAAAGATGTGCTTTACGTGCCTGATCTTGGCTGCAATCTACTCTCTGTAGGATCAGTGAATAGAAAAGGCTTCAAGTTTTTCTCTGACGAAAGTGGATGTGAAATTCGTGATAAGCAAGAGAATGTCATCGCGCGGGGAGTTCCAGATGGAAATATTTTTCGCATGCTGTTCAAGGTAAAAGTGTCCACGGAATGTAATGCTGTGCGAGCAGATGGGCAAGGTAAGCTAAATCTTTGGCATGCACGAATGGGACACGTCAATGTG
>NW_017134847.1:0-427 GCF_001652005.2 Ceratina calcarata | reverse complement strand
GGTTTCCATTTACCCATATGTATATATGCAATACTATTCAGTATTAAGACTTTGTAATGTCTCGATTAACACATTCTGGATCACTGGTAAATTACAATTCTGTAAGAAGTTTATTAAATCGCGAGGCAATGCGCTGTAAATGCAGTTCTGTAGTTAGGCATTTATTCTCGTGCGCGCTAATTGAAATCGAACGATGACTCGTACAAATTTTATACCGTCACGGTACTAGACATCCTCTCATACCTGCTTCGAGTTTTGTTAAAAAACAATTTACAAGCAACACCGTTTCTTTTAGTACTGCTGTTAATTGATGAGAACATTTGTTATGTAAACTATGAAATCCGTAAACGACTTATGTGGCGTTAAGTCTACAATGAAATTTGTGTCACATGGAGTATGTAACGAACTCTGTGCCAAGCCAAGTATG
>NW_017134846.1:0-427 GCF_001652005.2 Ceratina calcarata | reverse complement strand
AATCCACACATTCCACAATACATTAGTGCCACACCATGGTATTTTGGAGCACAGGGACCCACTTTGAAACACCAAAGGCCGCAGCCTGAGAAACAGAAACAATTCAGCGATATCGATGAATGGTACAGGCGTGGTGTAGATTCTTCGAAAGTAACGACCAAGTATCGCAAAGGAGCATGTGATAATTGCGGGGCAATGACCCATAAGAAGAAGGAATGTATGGAACGACCACGTAAAATAAGTGCAAAGTATACGAATGCCAATATAGCACCGGATGAATTCACACAACCAGACTTATCAATGGATTATGATGGGAAGAGGGATAGGTGGGCTGGTTATGATCCTTCTCAGCACAGAGCCATCGTCGAGGAATATCAAAAGATCGAAGAAGCAAAAAGGCAGATGCGTGCAGAAAAGTTGAACGCGG
>NW_017134845.1:0-427 GCF_001652005.2 Ceratina calcarata | reverse complement strand
AATCTTAATGATGTAAGTATTTCAGCTGATGTCTTTATATAACTGTTAATATTGTCCTCTATTAAATCCAATGTGCTTCGTCGCGAAGGTTCGGGTAATGTGATTAAAATCCTGGTAATAGCTGTATCCAAGTTGTACTTGCTTAGCCACATAAAAGTTGCTTCAATCATGCGCTCTCTATATCTTTTTCCTGATATTCTGTTCATGTCCATGTGACGAAAGAACTTCGTGAATGTTCCACGTTTAACATAATCGTTACCTAATAAAATTGCTGCCAATGGTAACATCGATTCATGCAAACCTCTAAATGAATTTAGTAAATATTCAGCTTTATAAATTTTACAACGTTTTACATATCCTTTCCCACTTGAGTGACTAACTACACAAGTATCCAATGTGTTAAACGGTATGTACTGTGATCCATATA
>NW_017134844.1:0-427 GCF_001652005.2 Ceratina calcarata | reverse complement strand
AGCTGCTCCCTTTGCGCTAACGCTATGAGGTCGCTCTCTATACTAGAGAGCGGTTCCTCTTCCTCCATCGGGTTCATGCCAATCATTACTCTAAGTGCCTCTTGCCAATTTCCTGTTTCAGCACTTGTGGTCCCGACTTCTTCCTCCTCAGTTGCTGATTCGTATGATGAGCTTGAGCTAGACTCATCCTCCTCCTCAACAACTGGATCTTCAGCTTGCTCCTCTTATCGCTTATTTGCTTAGTAGTCTTAGACGGAAGAAACTCTTGTATCCTAACATTAGGATATCTTTCATTTTTGAATGTTTCATTTAGAGCAATTAATAATCGAGTTTCTTCTTCCGTCCAAGTCGATGCTCTATTACTGGGGCGCTCTGGGTTTGCCTCCTCAACCCGTTTGGCATTCCTGACATTTGCATGCCGGTGCCG
>NW_017134843.1:0-427 GCF_001652005.2 Ceratina calcarata | reverse complement strand
ATATATAATTGAGAGAAATAATTGTTCTATGTCACACAATTAACATTAATTATCGGCAACGACGTATCTAACGAGTATCATTAGCAATCAAACAAGCAATCAAACGGATTTAAATATAAACGAGCGATCAAAGATATGTTATAAATGGCGTTCCCACCAAAAACGAAAATTGCATCTTGCAATTATTCGCAAAGATACTCGAAGCTTAACTTATATTGATTCTGAAACAATTAGCGCAATCATCACGAAGTTCATCTTCTTTGCTCGAGAGAGCTAAGTACTTTGATATGTGTGAATAAAGTACGCGCACAAGACCGAATAACGACAGAACAGAGTCAAACAATATCAGCCACTCTCTTAAATACGATATAAATCCTTCGGAATTATAAGTAGTACTTGACCACATTCTCCATCACTTTCACTAGTT
>NW_017134842.1:6065-11533 GCF_001652005.2 Ceratina calcarata | reverse complement strand
GCATTTTTTATTTTTCACGACCCAACTACGCAACGAAAAAATCTTAAAAAATTCCGTAATATCGTGTACCGTTCCGCGAACATGTGAGAATTTTTTCAGATTTTTTGCTTGTTAGCAGGATCGATATGCACAGTATCGTTATGTTGGCGCGTCGATAGTCGATCGTCGTGCGTCTATATAATTTCTTGTATGTTCACATACGTTCGTTCGGTTGTTGGTTCTCGCCATGTGTTGACATCTAAATCTTGGGCCCAGGTTGCTTTATATATTGACTGTGCTGAAAAATATTGATTGTGCAAAGGAAAAGGATCAACATGGCTACCGCAAACGCCTTTGCAAACATCGAGAGGTTAAATGAGAATAACTACGAGTTATGGAAGGTGCAGATGAAAAGCGTTCTCGTGTTTAATGACTTATGGCAATGTGTTGAACGTAATGAACCAGTTGCCGGAGAAAACGCACAAGAATGGGAACGGAAAGATTCAAAAGCCCTAGCCTTAATAAACTTGAGTATTACACATGGCCAATTAAATCACGTAAAAAGGGCGAAGACTTCCAAAGAAGCGTGGAATGGACTCAAAGAAATTTTTGAATCACGTGGTCCTGTAAGAAAGGCAGCATTGTACAAACAGCTCCTGAGGATGGAAAAGAAGAAAAACGTTTCGATGACGCAATACGTAAATGAATTCAGCACCAAGGCTGAACAACTTGAAGAAGCAGGAATAAAACTACCAGATGAACTTCTTTCGATTATGCTCCTCTCTTCCCTACCAGCCGAATATGAGAATTTCAGCGTGGTAATAGAATCACGTGATGATGTGCCGTCGCTCGAAAACCTTAAAATTAAATTGAAGGAAGAAGAAGCAAGACAGCGTGACCGTGACGAAAAAGTCAATGAAAGTGAAAGTAAAAGTGATGCGTTGTTAACTAAAGGAAACGTTTATAGTGAAAGACATACAAAAGTTAATCCAAAATATGTCGATTCAAGACGAGGTCCGCGTAAATTTGTAATCAAGTGTTTTAACTGCGGTAGGATAGGACATAAAAGTTCAGAGTGTCGAGCGAAAGGCAAACGCAATGAATCGAACAACACAACTGATGCTATGACTACGATTGCATGTAACATGGAACCTGTAAAATCAGATGCTTGGTGCATCGACAGTGGTGCTACAAAGCACATGTGTAATGACGAACGTAAATTTGAGACACTGAACAATGATGAACGCTCAAAAGTATATACAGCTGCTGAGCATCATGTAGACTCAACAGGTGCTGGTAATGTTAAGTTAAATATTAAAATAAATAAGCATGCGGCAAACTTGGTAAGATTGAAAAATACATTATGCGTGCCGGGATTACGAAATAACCTTTTATCCGTATCGAGCGTTACAGATAATGGCTACACGGTAAAATTCGAAAGACATCGCGCAATAGTAGCTCGAAAAGACGGATCGGTAGCTTTAACGGCAACGAAACGTAATAATTTGTATGTAGTAGACGAGAAAGAAAATAAGGCAATGACTGTGAATGATTCAAGTAATGTGAAATTATTAAAATGGCACCAAAGATATGGGCATGTAAATGTTCATGATTTAAAGAAAATGATGAGTGATGAGTTAGTATGCGGTATGGATTTAGAAAATGGAATGGATGAAATAAACTGTAGTGTATGTGCGAGATGTAAAATCCACGTTCAGCCATTTAAGAATTCAAATAGTCGCTCTACGCAAATTTTAGGTTTAGTACATTCGGACGTCTGCGGGCCCATGAGTACCGAATCACTCGGAGGGGCTAGATATTTCGTAACATTTATTGATGATTGTTCCAGGTACATAGAAACAACAATGCTTCGAAATCGGTCCGAAGTATTAAATGCGTTCAAGAATTATAAGCGTAAAGTAGAAAATGAAACGGGGCAGAAAATAAAAATTCTTCGCACCGACAATGCGAAAGAGTATTTATCGAATAGCTTTAGAAACTTCCTAGAAGAAGAAGGAATCTCGCGTCAGTTATCCGTTGAACATACACCGCAACAAAACGGAGTAGCTGAAAGAGCTAACCGTACACTTGTCGAAATGGCAAGATGTATGAAATTACAAGCAAATTTGCCAGACTCGTTATGGGCAGAATTAATTAATACAGCAACTTATTTAAGAAATAGATGCGCTACAAAATCTTTAAATGGGAAAACACCTTTTGAAGTATGGACGGGATGTAAACCGTATGTAGGTTTCTTTAGAACCGTTGGAAGTAAAGTTATTGCATTAAATAAGAGGCGAAATCGAGGAAAATTTGAACCAAAAGGTGATGAATATGTAATGATAGGTTATTCGCATGAATCTAAAGCGTATCGTCTATGGAAGTCAGGTACTAAAACTGTAATAAAAGCAAGAGATGTGAAGTTCTTTGAGAAAATTGTACCTGATGAAGAAGTGTCAAAAGATATTTTCGTGATACCAAACCCCACTTCTGAATCTTCAAAAGAAAACGAACTTGATGTATTTGCAGACACAGATGATTTAATCTGTGAAGACTCTGAAAACGAAGATGTGGAGGAACGCAACGTCGAAGATAGGAACCAAGAGCCACGACGAGGACGAGGTCGTCCAAAATTATTAAGAACTGGTCAGGTAGGAAGACCAAGAAAAATGTATAATACTGAAGTTACAGAATTAATGGATCGTACGTCGGTAAATGAAGTCATGAATCGAGCAGACAAAAAGGCATGACTATCAGCCATGCATAAAGAATACAATACTTTAATGAAAAATCAGACATGGATTCTAGTTCCGAGACCAAATGATAGGAAAATATTGAGTAACAGATGGGTATTCAAAACAAAGATTAACCAAAGTGGTGAAATAGAAAAGTATAAAGCATGATTAGTCGCCCGAGGACATACACAGTATGGGATTGATTACGAAGACGTTTTTGCCCCTGTGGCAAGATATGAAACAATCCGTACTGTATTCGCTGCTGCAATAAATGACGAAATGTTTGTGCATTAGATGGACGTCATTTCTGCTTATGTACAAGGTGAATTAAGTGACGAGGTCTACATGGAACAACCGGAAATGTTTGTTCAGCATAAAAATAAAGATAAAGTATGTAAATTGTTGAAGCCACTGTATGGTCTGAAGCAGTCAGGGCGAGAATGGTACAGGAAGCTTGATAGATATATCACAAAAAATGATGGTAAACGCACCGCAGCTGACCCGTGCGTATATGTTTTTGGAGAAGATATAGATCGAGTTATCCTAATAATATACGTAGACGATTTAATACTGGCATCAAAGAATTTTAAAATGTTGGAAGAAATCAAATCAAAATTAATGTCAGCGTTCAAGATGGTGGACCTTGGTCAAATTAATAATATCTTAGGAATCCATATCGAACGAGATGGCCCTACGGGAAAAATACGATTGACGCAGAAGAAATATATTCAAGATTTAATTACAAAGTTTAACATGGAATATGCTAAAACAGCACTCACTCCAATGGAGCCCAACGTGAAGATAATGAAGGAAACAAGCAAGATGACCGAAGAAGAAAAATGCGAGATGAGTTGTCGTCCTTATAAAGAACTAATCGGTGGCTTGGTATATTTGTCCAATGCAACGAGGCCAGACATTGCATTTGCTACTAGTGCATTGAGCAGGTTTAGGTCCAATCCAAGGAAAGCACACTGGATTATGTCCAAGCGGGTATTAAGATACCTGAAAGAAACACAAAATTATGGAATTACGTATTGCAAGGACAAAGAAAATCTCAAAGCCTATACGGATTCCGATTGGGCCGGAGATACAGAAGATAGAAGATCGTGTACCGGTAATGTGTTGATATTAGCTGGAAGTCCAATCAGCTGGAAGTCGAAGAAGCAAACTTCTGTTGGCTGGTATATGAATGGTATATGAATATGTAGCCTTATCAGAGATATCGCGTGAAGTAGTTTATATAAAGAGACTGTTAGTTCATATGGGTTTTGAAAAATACGTGCCAAGCCCAATTAAAATATTTTGTGATAATCAGAGAGCGATAAAATTAGCGAAAGATGCGGTATTTCATAAAAGAAGCAAACACATTGATATAAAGTATCATTTTACTCGAGAGTTAATTGAACAAAAAGAGATTGTAATAGAATATGTAAGAACTGACATGATGATTGCGGATGTGTTTACGAAGTCATTGTCTAGAAACAAGCATGAACAGTGTGTGAGAATGTTAAATATGTGTTAACAGAAAGTTTATGGTGCAAATCGATAAGGGGGTGTTAACAGGATCGATATGCACAGTATCGTTATGTTGGCGCGTCGATAGTCGATCATCGTGCGTCTGTATAATTTCTTGTATGTTCACGTACGTTCGTTCGGTTGTTCATTCTCGCCATGTGTTGACATCTAAGTCTTATTCTTTGTCCTCTTTATATTAAACATATATTACTCATAACTTGTGTTCACCCAATAAACCCTAACATTGCTAAACATTTAGTAGGAGAAATATGTCAAAAACTCTAGAATTGTTTAACCCCCATAACTACCATCCGGATTGAGATAGAGGGTTGAAAATTAGCACAGAACGTTTTCTTTGGACACTCTATCGAATGGCTCTTTGCAAGTTGAATTTCGTTCAAGGGCACATTTTGCCATCGTATCTGGCTAGACCCTTTACATAAACAAAGCTATCGTCACAATATTTTGAAAATGAAATGTATTTGAATAAATATCGACTTTTTGATTATTTAAAGCGTGTATACATATTTTTGGAACACTCTGTGTGTGCCACTATTTTTGCTTATAGCCAGAAGAATCGTAAACGATTTTCGTCAAATTGAGTACGAGGCATCTAAATATTGTACAAAAGCATTTCTCCATATTTTCGTGGAGTCTCTGACGAATAGCAATATTTTGTTACACATTAAGGTAAATGTTCCAATTTCTGTTCACGTCGCAAATGTGCTTACTGGCTTATGTTTCTAACATTTTAAGATGGCATGTAAAATTATAGAGCCCCACTGATGTCTACTTATATTTGGTAGCATTCGTCATATGCGATTATCGATTTAAGGAAGATAAAGTCGGCAACTTCACCTATAGGGTATGGACAAAGGATAAATAAATTACACTGACTACGCTTTGAAAATGGAAAGGAATATTCTAGAATTCATGAATTTGTACACGAATATTTCGTACCAGACATACAGTCAGTCCCATAAGTATTCGTACCCTTATTGCATAGAAAAAGAATTTGTTGAAATCAAATAATGCAGATAAATTTTGGCAATGATCTTTTTATTACAAATGGAGACATATGTAAACTTTGTTTGTACCAACTTGTATCGAAATTCGGTTATTGATAACAGAAATATATTAATTTTAATCTACACAGTACATAATAACAGTCCACAAAAGTATTCGTACTGATATACGTCTTATAAAAAAATCGGATATTATAATAACTTTATTATGTTT
>NW_017134842.1:2972-5263 GCF_001652005.2 Ceratina calcarata | reverse complement strand
CAAAATAAACTTAACTTTATCCAGCATGGTACGAATACTTTTGTGGACTGTTATTATGTACTGTGTAGATTAAAATTAATATATTTTTGTTATCAATAAACCAATTTCGTTACAAGTTGGTACAAACAAAGTTCATATATGCGTCCATTCATAATAAAAAACTCATTGTAAAACCTTACCTGTATATCATTTGATTTCAACAAATTTCTTTTCTTTGCAATAAGGTACGAATACTTATGGGTCTGACTGTACATGCCAGACAAAATAGATCAAGTCACGATAAGGAATTTCTACCCAGGCAGTGCCATTGGGGTCTCTTGATTTACAGGTACTTAGAAGTAATGAACATCGCGATCAAAGTGCAGGCTTTCATTGTTTATCAACGTGATGAGTTCGAATTACAGATTGCTTTCCTCATGGGATTAACGATGAACAGATGTTCGCGGTACAGAGATAAGCAAACACGTAGTGCCGAATTAAAAAAATACTTGCGATTATCCGCTCCATATAATGAATCATTCGATCAAACTGCACGATCGAATCGCAGGCTGCTAATTTATTGTCATTAATAGACTACGGATTTTATGCATACATAGAAAAATTATCTAAATCATTAAATAGATTTCATTCCGGACAAGCAAATATATAAATATAAAAATGGCTGGTACATTTACATACAGTATTATAATATGAAATATCCTATTCAAATAATAGAATGTTTTCATGTAACACTGTTTTAGATAAAAAGTGTAAATGTTATAATGATCACTTTTCGCTGAATCTAACCGTTAATAATAAGGCTGGACACCTCTGAACTCGAATTTCCATTTCAGTGAAACTGCTCTTCTTTACGACGAGGCTTCATCACCAATCAACACGAAGTTTTACGTACTCAGGCTCGTCGCTCACGAGTTCTCTCATCAATGGTTCGGTAATCTCGTCAGCCCGAAATGGTGGAAATACCTTTGGCTGAATGACGGATTCACCAACTATTTCGTATACTTCATTGCTCACAAAGTAAATATGATACTCTAATCCTTTTGAAACAGACTTTCACCGTTATGTCTTTTAACATAGGATTTATAAATATTGGGGCAGGTCATTCGTTTATTTAGCTATTGTTATCATGGTGAGAATACGTAAGGGGTGTTATGACGCAGCTGATTGGAACTGCTAGTCACGTGCCCTTCCTTGTAACGAGCATATTGTCTTATTTATTAATTATACTTTGCGTTAAAAGGAGGGAAGTTAAGGAGCTTTGAAATGAAAATTAGTTTTTAACTTAGAAAGTCTAAACTTCAATTTGCAAATTTGTTTTAAAATTTTATAGCACTCTTAAGAATTGCCAGCTTTTAAATTGACGTTTCCTCGGCCACAAGTATCGCACTAGTTTTTTGCAACATTTGATTTTTTGGAAATTGATGGTGGGAAATATTCAATGTCTCATATTACCATTCCAGTTTTCACAACTTTTAAAAGCGCAACCTGATACTTGTGTCGTTTGGGTCAGGTTTTATTTTTGAAAACAGTAAGTAGTCATTTCCTGATATGACCGCTGTACGAAATGCGCAGTAAGTGACAAAAATAATACCACCGGAGGAACACATCTTATATATTTCTACCATGACCGTTATCCCTGTCAGGCAATAATTCCGATGATTTGGATATCTTTAAAAGCCAATTTAGTGAATGTCACAATTTCTACTCACTGACGTATCTTCATAGAGATTTATCTCTGCGCATATCTTCCTATAATTTTACACGTCAATTTAACATTGTGGGACTCCGTTTAGTGATACGTTTGATACATGAGTATTTAATAATTGATACGTTATTAGAAAGCGATGTATTCAGATAAACTTTTCGTTTGTCGAGCCCGCTTATTTATAATCTGGCGGTATTTAGAACGTCCTAACTGATCAATAAGATTAGGCTACGTGTTTCCCTAATCAATAAAAAGAAAATCCGTTGCAAACTTATACCTATCAGTATCTGTTTCCATATTTCTATTTATCTGATGTTAAACTAAAACCATCGCGACTGCGTTTACGGTTCATGTATCTACTTGTCTTTTTATATATCTATGTAATCGAGATTAAATTGAAGTCTTTTATTTCTTTTCTTTACCTTTATCGTAGGCGACTATGTCACCTCGTGATTTAATGCACGTATCTCCGGGGATGCGTCGTCGACCATCGAGGACCGTTGTATACTGTCCACAACGAACAACTCGTCCATTCGCAATTCAGGTACAACCTGAATTTCATAATTTCATCATTAATTGCCGTATT
>NW_017134842.1:0-992 GCF_001652005.2 Ceratina calcarata | reverse complement strand
TTGGAAAAATCAGAATTACCGAACAAATTTTATTTCTTGATTGGTAAAAGTATTAATTAACGATTAAAATTTAATTCGTAATTCAAAGAAATTCGAACTGACGATTAAAATGTAATGTGGCAATTAAAAAATCTGCAATCCTCGTTCCAGCCGAGATATGCAATTCTATATGAAAAATACTTGCCGTAAAAAATTCATAATTAATGAGTTGGCCATTTTCTCATTTATCTACGGAACCCCGTAAGATGGTTTATACGATTTTAACACAGATTATGATACAATCTAATAAAGATAACAACTCCAAAATGTATGAAATACTGAAATTTGCAGCGTTACGTGGCATACCTGACGAAAGCTTTGACAACAAACGTTGGTTATGAACCGAAGGCGAATGACAGCGATCTCGTAAAAATGTTCAGAATAGACGCAATGAAATGGGCTTGCGAAGCTGGTGTCAAGGATTGCACATCCTATGCTGAGAAAATATATCAAGAATGGCTAAAAAATCCTCAGATAAAGTAAGTTGATATTTTCTTTTCCGATAATTGATAATTCATATGCTCTTTCTTCTATAAATGAAACGATATAAGAGTGCGGATTTTTATGCAAAATATTGTTATCACGTAAAGAGAAAGTTTTTTCTGAAGAGAATTCTGAGAAAATCTGAAAAACGACTTAAGTATTCACAACGAAACTATATACGTATAGTAGCTTTCCAATATGTATAGCGTGTCTCCGGATTAAAGGATCAAACTGTACCAGTGTGTTCATTATCACTGAACTGCAGTAAGATGATGAAATTCGAAGAATGATAAATTCAGTTTCCCCAAGATGTGAAGCTTGTATTCGTAACGGAGGACGGCACTTCAAAATGGAAACAGACCCCTTTTCAATGTAATAAAGGTTGATAATCAATATTTCAAATAATATAATTGTCTAGAAGGAGCAGGTTTCATGAATACCGTCGATTTATTCTTATATTCCGATGTACG
>NW_017134841.1:0-427 GCF_001652005.2 Ceratina calcarata | reverse complement strand
TTTGTCTCTCACGTGGAGACGTTTGATATTGATTGACCAGCTGTCAGTCTCCATACCTGCAGGACTGTTTAGTTTTCCACTTGGGCTTCAGGATTTTTTACTTTATATTCTTCTCCAGGTCCTCGTATCCAATCACATGGGAGTAAACAGTTACGTGCCTCCTTGCCGAACTTTTGGTGAAACCAGCAACGATTCTTCTGGTTGTCTTGCTTGGTGGATGTTGACGAACGTGCGGGCGTTGCGTGACGCCTGGCTCGCGTACTTTGTGAATTGGCGCGTAACCTGTATTGAAGATTTCTGAACCTTGATTGCCTGCGTGGTGAATTGTTGGTATCAGGTTTTTGGACTGCTGCGAGAATTTCGTCAGTGGAAGTGGAGGGTTGGTTTTCCGATCTCGAGACGTTAAGATAGTTACGTTGATTTAATA
>NW_017134840.1:0-427 GCF_001652005.2 Ceratina calcarata | reverse complement strand
TTACTGTTTGGTGTCGAACGCGGTACGAGTAATGCTGACCTAGCAGAGTCCGAGTCGAAAAGATTGACAGAAAATGCTGATAGGCAAAACGAAAGGTTCAATAAAAAACGTAGAGTAAACATAAATTATAAAGAGGGCGATACGGTTTTCGTGAAACCGGCGGACTTGAGGCGAGCAAAATTGGAACGTAAATTTGTAGGACCGTTTACAATATCAAAAATACTAATGAATGATCGTTATGAAATCATTGACAGATCGGGAAGACCTCAAATCGTGCCTAAGGACCGCTTATGGTTGTGGAAGGGCGAGTTTCCGGCTAACGATGCGTGTGACGACGAAAGTATTGACTCGGATGACGTGTTAGCGGAATGATGACGTTTTGTAACAATAGCAGTTGTAGTTCTGCTTTGTTGTATCATATTAATTG
>NW_017134839.1:0-427 GCF_001652005.2 Ceratina calcarata | reverse complement strand
AATATGTTTAAAAATATACATTACAAATATTGTGTTTAAAAATATGTTGAAAAATGTTAGTTTCGTGCTTGCTGCTGCTGGTTTTAAGAGTTAATCTCCACCCTTCCTCCGCTTAATCCACACTTCTAAATTCTGACCTGAGGTCCAATCTATGACGTTGGCATCGCTAATAACTGGCAACCTCAAGTCGGCTTCCCAAGCGTAGGCTAAAAGACATCCGGCGCCCTGGCGGGTCTGGGTGTTCTTCTCCCGCGTCCTAACCCTGCTCGTCCCCGCCCTGATCCGGCGGCAAACAACAGGGTGAGTGTCCTTACGTACATTATAATTCTCTTATCTCTTTCTCTTACTACTCACTTATTATCAATAAATACAATGAACTCCCATATACCGATGCGCTCTCTTATAACGAGAATTCTCATTCTCATAC
>NW_017134838.1:0-427 GCF_001652005.2 Ceratina calcarata | reverse complement strand
GCCCTCATATTTCAAGTTAATGAAAGAGAAGGAAAAGTGTTATCCCCCAAAAGAAGCAATTGAAGTGACTGACAATGAGACGTATGTCAAGGTAAAATTACAAAATTGATTAGAACATACAGTCACGCGAATATTGCGAACGTTAAACGTGAGTGATAACACTGAATAAATGTTAATATCAAAATGGGGTTGCGATGGAGCTTCCGGTCAGGCACGATATAAACAAATATTGCATGCGGAAGAAAATACGGAAGAAGAAAGCGTTTTTATTTGTAGTTTTGTACCCATAAAGATACAAAACAAATTAATAGGTGAAATAGTATGGGAAAATCCCCGGTCTTCATCACCATGGTTTTGTCGTCCTATACAGTTTTTACGAAGGAAACGCAAAATGTTATAGAACAAGAAGTGAATGAAATTAATAGCC
>NW_017134837.1:0-427 GCF_001652005.2 Ceratina calcarata | reverse complement strand
GAACAAAAAGTTCCTTTGGCAAAATGCGATGCGACGCACGGTTTTTGAGTTATTAGCGAAAAACGCTTGACCAATGGGAGCGCGCGTAGGGCCCACGCTCAGCCAATGCTGAGCATCGCGAGCCCCCACTCTCGTCGTTTAACACGGGCCCGCACTGAGTCACTGCCGAGAGTCTCCAGCCGAATTGCTACTCCCGAGCGTCATGAGCCGAGTCCCCACTTTCGTCACTGAGCTGGGGCCCGCGCTGAGTCAGTGCCGAGCCCCCACTCTCGTCGCTGAGCGCGGGCCCTACGCGTATTCCCATTGGTCATCGTTTTTCGTCAATAACTCAAAAACGGTGCGTCGCATTAAATTTTGCCAAAGGAACTTATTGTTCAGAATCAAATTCTGCATACGTTAGATTCATCGAAATTAAAATACAACAGAT
>NW_017134836.1:0-427 GCF_001652005.2 Ceratina calcarata | reverse complement strand
GTATAAACTTGGTAATAATGCTGCACAAGCTGCACGCAACATAAACCAAGCGTTTGGGGAGAATATAGTTAATGATCGAAAAGTGCAGCGTTGGTTTGAAAAATTTAGGTCGGGTGTTTTTTCATTACAAAATGATCCGCGTGGGAGACCCAAAACGTCTGTGAAAAATGATGATCTGAAGGCATTGGTGGAAGTGGGTCCAATTGTATCCACGAGGGAACTGGCTACTAGGATGAAAATTGACCATACAACAATATTGCGACATCTTTCTGAAATTGGCAAGGTGAAGAAAATGGATAAGTGGGTATCGCACGAACTAACTGAGCGAAATAATCTGGATCGGTTGAACGTATGCTCATCGCACAAAGCAATTGCGAAATTAAATGAACTGAAATATGAAGTTTTGCAGCACCCAGCCTATTTACCG
>NW_017134835.1:0-427 GCF_001652005.2 Ceratina calcarata | reverse complement strand
GGGGGGGTGTTGGGTGTAGAATCGATATTTCTCGTTGCTGCGAAGAGGTTGTCTGGCTTTCAAGCGAAACGCGCGTATTGAATCCTCCCCATAAATTTCCTTGCTCCTCGAGTATTTCCTGTCGATCGCCAGCTTATTACCGTCGACAAATTGAACGCGCCTGTACCTCGCCTTTGGCTTTTCTCCTTCTCAACAGGCCACCGACCTTCTCCAGTTCCACGCTTTTTCCCTCTCCCACCCCTCTCCTCCGGTCTTAAACGAATCTTTTATAGAAAATCTATAGAGGAATAAAAACTAGAGAGAACTTCTCTTAACGCTTCGGAGGAAAACAATTTACTGATACACTTTTCACAGTCTCTTTATTATCGTCGCTGCAAAGATTAAAAATAAAAAAATAAAACCGAACAAAATATAACACGTGTTCCAA
>NW_017134834.1:0-427 GCF_001652005.2 Ceratina calcarata | reverse complement strand
TCTGTGGAACTTGAAGAACCAAATCCGAAGAGGCTCAAGGCCATATTTCATCAGTAGGCTGATCCAGAAGAGGAAGCAGGAAATGACGAGGTTGACGCATACATGAATATGAACATGCCGCCGATGGCCGACGACGATGTGTTAAAGTGGTGGTCGACGAAGGGGGACACTCTATCTGGTTTGCAGAACATCGCTTGCAAGGTCTTTGCAATTCCAGCTAGTAGTGCCTCCAGCGGACGCTGCTTTAGTGCTGCTGGATTCATATTGCAAGAACGGTTGAAACGGTTGAAGAACGAATGAAAAAGTATTGGAATTTTAACAATTAATAGATACTATATTATTGAAATACCAAATTTTAGAGATTTGTCGAGTCTATTAAAAGAGAAGTTACGTGTTAAATTCTCATGTCGAATGACAGAATTTTAAT
>NW_017134833.1:0-428 GCF_001652005.2 Ceratina calcarata | reverse complement strand
GGTTTCCACTCGGTGCTCACTCTTTAAAATGCAATACCTACGTTGACGATACCTTTGACGGAGCAGATGAGGTCTCGGATGCCGTAAGAATTCGTCAAGAACTCATAGATATATTAAGATCGCCGGGGATAGAATTAGATAAATGGGCCGCTAATCATACTGATTTATTATCTCCGCAAAAATCCCAGTTCGAAGATAACGAGGGAAAGCCAATCGGACNTCAAAGTTTAAAGATTTAGCGGGAGCCGTAACGAAGCGGGCTGTATTGTCAAACATAGCTCGGTTGTTTGATCGGTTATTGTTCCGGTTATGATTATCGGTTATGATTATTGGGGCAAGCCCCAATAACAGTAGTGGCGAAAATCTTAATGCCAGATTTGTGGATAATGAAGAGTGATTGGGATGAGACGTTGCCAGCGGACGTACGA
>NW_017134832.1:0-427 GCF_001652005.2 Ceratina calcarata | reverse complement strand
GAACTAATTCTGGTCAGGAGTTAGGATCAGTGCCATATGAAGTGCCTGTGGCTAAGTGTTTAACTTACGCTTCCCCGTATCTCAATAATGTCAAAAAAATTAAAAATCTTAACATTTTTAAAATTTAAACCGGTAAAATTTTAGTGAATGCAGTATATAAAATATTATTAACACAAGCCAAGTGAAATGGAAACCACGTGCACCCTGAACCGGGTGTCCTTCGTTTTGCGTCCAAAACCCAGTTGCACTCTCTGCGAATGCCTCCTTCGCCGTTACGGCCCTGGTTAGGATCGTAAAAATGTCAAATTTTTCAGGTAATCGAGGTTCCGTTGTACTACACTTTTATGCCTTCATGTTTAACTACGCTGGCTGGTTTCGATGAACTTAGCGAACAAATGAAATCACGCAACGACTGAGTCGGTCGCGA
>NW_017134831.1:3587-10114 GCF_001652005.2 Ceratina calcarata | reverse complement strand
AAGGAACATGAAATAAAAATGCAAAGATTCATTTCCATTATTTTATTAATCAGAATTATTCATTTTTACAATAAATTAGATTCGAGACAGATGAAATTGATTTCAATAGAAGTCCGTTCATACAATGTTATGTTTTCGGTTTCCGGTTCGGTAGTTTAACCGAATAAAGTAATGCATGATCGCGTCTTTACATTATATTTGGTGAAGTACTGCGAACTAAAAATTCTAAGATTTGTCTCTATTAATTTATTAATCAGAATTTTTCCACTTCCACTAACCGTCTACAGTTACTTGGGTGATTTTAAAGGGAGTGACCACTGACTTATAGTGTCCACCCCAGGATTGCTCATCTGGTCAATAAAAATACCAAGAATTCATTTCTATTCATTTATTAATTAGAAATTAGCCGACTTTTATCGTAGCAATATTTTTCTCAATTCATCTTACATGTACATTAAATTATTGGAAAAAAGGAGTAATAATTTTCGATCTTAATTACCCACTTCCAAAATTGGTCATTCGTTTGGTCAAATATCGTGAAATAAATGTACCAAAATTCGTTTTCATTCATTTATTAATCAGAATTTAGTAATCAATATACAATTTAAGATAGAGAGATTCTTAAATTAGATCGTAGTTATTCGATAATGATTGATACCGATTTATGTTACTACCAAGACGATTAGGCTGACAAATTTCGGAAAACGAATAAAACTGTCAGGATGAAGTATGGAACCGATTAATTCTGTCATTTAAAGAAGCAATAAACAGCATCGATTCTCATTTTATGACGTGACACGTGTTCGTTGCTCAATTGTCGAGTTAGTAAAAGGGACATCAAAGCAGGAAAGATGTTATCGATGAACGGGGAAGGCATCGATAGAATACTTGCGCTCTAATGATTTCCAGTTTCCTGAATGATTGTGAGATACGCTGCACCATATTTCTCAGGATCCCAGAGGGACACAGAATCGCGCAATCTGTGTTCCCAGCATTGAAATCTCTCTCTCCCTCGCTTTACGTTTTTATGTACATCACAGCAGCGTCAGCCGATTATAATGAAATTTCTTACGTGCATAAAACATTCGTAAATCTACAAAAAAATATAATTAATACGACTTCATGATCTCAAGTGTGGAACTACGAATTAATTTTGATTAATTGTCTCTGGTTTACGATAGATTCGAGAAGACGTTTATGGTGATTGTCAGACTTTAATGTTTCAGGTAGGTGGGTCGTTACGTCAAGAATCGTGGACCATTTTGTAATCGTCGAAGAATCCGATGAGGCGCCATGCCATTGTGATCTGGAACACTCGAATGACAAAAACAACTTTCACCCTTCGTCTGTCGCGAGACGCGTCGATTTTCGTTCCAACATTCGAGAGGACCAGTCGGCGACCTTTCTCAATAATTCAATAGTAACCAATCAGTGGTTCTCTTTACTTCTTGTCTTTCTTATCAGGTCTCAAAAATCTGTTGTAGCTCTCATAGCCATTATAGCCAGAATACATAAAGAATTAGCAATTCTTATACATTATACATGTGTAATGGATGCATAGACCTACGGGAGATGTTTTATTGGTTTTAGTCAGTTATATAATCGTAGAATCTCGCACGTTCTAAACAGCCTTATAAATCATCGACTTTACCAACTTTATTTGTTCTCAAACCATTCTGCTGGGTGAGAATAAGAAGAAAATTCACGATCTATTTATATCCTCTAACTTTAATACGTATGAAATATAATAATATCTATTAAATATATATCACACTTCTTTTTAATATATGTCAGATATAACAAATATAATATATGAAATACAGAATTTCCTTTCCTTCTTTCCAAATAGGCAATAAAAAGTTTTTATAAGTATGGGCGATTCCATCTAATTAAATGTCGATTAAGCAGTTGCGTTTTTCACGTAACTGAGCGCAGCGGGAACGAAAGGATACAGCGTCTCTCATCCTTTCGCTCGCGAAGATCCACAACAAAATCCGGTGTGGTTGCTTTCACGCAGAAAACGGTACTGATCTCGTGGCCGAGTGGAATGCACGTTTATTATGCTCGTTGCATCAACGATGACGCGACCGACGCGTACTCTTTTTCTCTCCCTAACTTCGTTTCGCAAGAAAATAAAATTAAGAGAAACCGGAAACCTTTCGCATAGCGAGATTAAAAATACATTTAAAATTTCAATGAAAACTGCGTCGAGGTTCAATGATTATCGATGAAGCACAAGCTGCTACCTGTGTTTAAAAGATAATGGAAAGAAGAATATTTGCTATTAATTTTTTCCTCAATAATTTAATCTTAAGAATTTCCAGATCCCAACTTTCCAATCGGTCGATTGGGTGGTATAAAATAGCATCACGATGCGTGGAAATTTATTCGGCTGCAGCAACGCGACACCGCTCATTGCAACTGATCGTAGTAGCCAGTTTTTGCCACATTAGAGAGGAGTCTTTTAAGCCTCTTAGTGGCGTGAAGTAATCAGGTGTCCAGTTGAAAGATGAATTACATCAACTTGATGAATCGAGATTGACTCTGAATGTTTGCAAGCAATGATTTACGTTAGATGAGAAGTAAATTAGATCTTCTGTCAGTCTATGCATGCTTAGTCAAACTATAGTAAATGACCCAATTTCTGTTCACGTTACAATTTCTACTCCCTGGCTTAAGATTACACACAAAATTGTAAGAAAGAAAAACCAGTGAGTGTAAGTTGTGACGTCAATAAAAGTTGGGTCATTTATTATGTAGCGATCGAAGATGAAGTCGACGCTCTATGTTCGAGGCATAGAAAAATTTGGAATTTCTGTGAAAGTTCATTACGTTACCTAACGCGTTAGCTCTGTTTCACACGAAACTTTGTACATTTACATGTACAGTAAACTAAGCCTTCTAATGTCCCCCAGGAAATTAAATCGTTTGACCCAATATTAAAGAAGTTATTCCGAGTTTTTAGTGAGAATCACTGTATATAGCAAAATCAGAGAACACGCTTTATTTATAATACGTATAATTTTTTATGGAGATTGTATCGCCAGAAAAAAAAGAACTTTAATACAAGAAGTCTCAAGATGCTGTTCTATGAATATTGATTAACCATCGACAGTTCATTTAATCTTCGGGATTTTATTGGCACTCCATCAACATTTTCTGAAATTCTACTTATGTATTTTGCTGGAATTTCAATCGAACTTATTAGCGTTGCTCGTTTGATTTTCTCCAACAATAATAAATGTTATCCGTAGCTCCTGGGTCTCTCGTGAACGTTGACAAACGATGTCCTACGTGATGAGTATCCTTGATCCTTTTTCCATCTGCTTGTTTACGTGTTCTTCACTACAAGCTAAGTTGTTCCTTTCATTTTTCATCCTTGTTCTTTGTGCTATCCACATTACATGCACTTAATATATGAAAAAATCAGGAAAAGATATCCATTATACTTTTCAATTAAACGATATACAGAATGTTCTACTTAAATATCTCCATTATTTGCGATGACGGTAATGGCTATACAAATGATACCACTTATATACCATAAAATACATTTTGCCCATTAGCGTAAATGGAGGAGATGATTAGGTGGATCACCCTGTAGAATACGGATGTACCGAATTAAGATGCTGACGGATAACGTACTTAGAATTGCAATCGATCCCCAAGAGAAGCCGAGAATCAGTCCTTGCTCGCGCTCCGAAAGGAGTCTTGCGATGAAACTGGCCAATGGGTAACGGTGGGACAGAGAAAATTGAACCAGCAGAGGTAGAGACACCAAAAGCGACGAGAAAAGGCAGAAAACAAGATTACGTAAGAGGAAAGTCACTTTTCAAAGCGAGACAAGATGAAGAGAAACGAAGTATACGATTCGTGCACCAAAAAGTCACGTGTTTCTATGAAATGGTAACGGAAGACTAGGAGACGATAATGCAAAGCTGGTGAATTAGGTTTAGATCTTATCTAGAACGTGAACAGCCTGGGGAGACTTTATCTGAATCAGATCTAGCTCTTGCCTAGACAGATGATAGATGCATCAAAGGAAAGTTGTCGCAGAAACAAATATTGAAGGCAGATGAGAAGGAGATCGTGTGTGTGTATAAACGGAGCAAGAAGAAAGTCGAGGCGAAAAGGATGGAGGCGAAACGTGTGTGCAGAACGGAGGCAATGTCATCGAACTTGCATAATGTGTCCCCTTTCTTCAATCATTCGTGCTGGTCATGCTACTCATGCTTACTTATGTACGTACGTACTTGCAGTAAAGAGCAAAACTGAATCATCACGCTTTAAGATTGTACGAGCTCTTGAGTAAAAACAGTGACAAAGCAGTCATGTTTAAACAGTCAGTAGATATTAAATTAATTACGTATTACATTCGGCTCGGTCCGATTATAAAGAACTTTCCCAGTTTTAAAGGGTATTGCTTCAGTTTTGCTGTTTACTGTACGCATGTACATGTAGGTCGCTTCTACCGGTATATCCGAGAGACCTTTGCACCTACTATGGTCATGGAGGATGGAAAAAGCGGCAGAGAATAAAAAGAATGTAGGATGTCCCTTTGAACGTGGACAGACCTGATAGAGTCATTCTTGCCATTATTGACTTGTCCGTCTCGTTTAGGGATGGAAGAAACGATTTCCAATCGTACCGCGGCTTAAGACATTTTTTCTGTTTCTCCACTTTTATTTTTTATTTCGCGTATTACTCTACAGAATACAAATGTTTATATACATTTCGCTTCTTTAATTATATTTATCAAAATAGGAATTTGTATAAAGATATGCAGTCTACTGATAAAATTTCGTGATCCCTACAATTATTACATAAAAGTACCATCGCATGCGATTCTGAGATTCACTGAACTTTTTGGTACGGCGAAGCGAAGGATAGAAGAAGGCGTACAATATACGGGCAATAAATGTCAGATCGGTCGCAAAGATCGTGGGACGAGCCGTATTACGCCCGCTTCGACGCGTAGACCCCACCGACAAGCTAACGACAAGCCTATCGAAAGGGGATTGATCTACGCAACGTTCGAACCAGAGCTGTTTGTTAACTACTTTATATCGGGCCATGTTCTACTTTCCATTTCGATCTGAGGAAGGAATCCCATGGCTGTAAACGAACGGCAGATGCGATGCGAATGAAAGGATCACGACCGATACTTTCTAGGTGAATGGAATTCGAATTCCGATGTTTTGTTAATGAAGACTTGATCGAATTGCCGGTTCAAAGAACAAAAATAAATCCAGTCTAAAACTGTTTAGAAGTTTCACTGTACCCTTTAGCAAAATTCCTTGAGAAATACATTTTTTGACGAGATGTTTGTAAAGATATAGAATTTCATCTGATCGAATTGCAGGAAAATATTAAACCCAAGAATTCTTATCGATTTTTACAAAGGAGAGGAGACTCTTAATTGACTTTTATAAGGGATTACTTTCAAAGGATTTTCCAAAATTGCGTAACATGAAAATTTATTTTAATGTTTAGTTTAAGTTAGTTTTCTAAGGATGCCTGAAGTATCTTATAAATTTATACACGCGTCATTTGTTTGCAATCATTTCGATATTCTCAGACTTGTCCTAATCCACCCATCAAAAATCAATGGGATAATTTGACCCACCTAAGTAAAACTTTGAGAACCCTCGAATTACACGGTCCAGCGAAATTTGCCAAGAGGCGCGGCAGGAGCAGAAATTCTTCTCCGCGAAGGGATGACCGATGCGTGCCCGTTGCGGGTGAGAGGTGGAAAGCGAAAAGAAGAAAGGTAAGAGGCGCGCGGATCCCTTCCCTTTCGTTTCGAGGTGCCTGGAAGAAGACCCGGGACGGAATCGCCGTCGCGCAGTAGTCAGTGCATCGGCTGCTTCACGCTGGCCGGACACCTGGCTTTCTTACTCGGACACCTTCGCCGGGGATACTCATGCAACGTGCGACAAAATGTCGATCACGCTGCCTGCTCTGTGTAAGTGTTCGCCAATACATGAACCAGGAATCGAATTTCGACCGCGATTACACGTAGCGAATCCGTGGCCTCTCTCTCGTTCTTCGGGTTTCAATCGGCTCGCTTTACCGCTATGGAAGTGTAGATCCTTTTTCTTTCGTTCAGGTAAGAGCTGTCCATTACTGGACCGAAGAAATCGCGTGGAATAGGAAATGGGCATGTTGCTAATCAATCCGTGGCGGTGGTGTTCAGTGGTTTCAGTTCGACGTGATTTGTAGTTCGTTTGTGGTCTTCGAGCATGATATAATTGCTACAAGCAATCGAGCGTACGTTTGTAGTAAGTTCAAATATGTATTGTAAATTAATACAAAGTCACTATTTATGTAGTGTTATCGACAAGAAAACCACCTAACATTTTCATAGATTGCATATAATAATCACTGAAAATCAAAACAAAATTAGGTATGTAAGAAACGTAAAACATGTATATCAATACTAAAATGCGTGCCATGATGTTTAAAAGATTAAAGGACATTGTTACTAAATATTATTATAAATAATATTAAATTGGCTACAAATTTTA
>NW_017134831.1:0-1791 GCF_001652005.2 Ceratina calcarata | reverse complement strand
AATTACAGCTGTACGGTTACGAATTACTAGTAAAGCAGGTGCGCCGCTAAAATTTCTCCATCGTAGAACTGTTTCTGTAATAAAATAAATGCGAACACTTCTTGCAGTAACTGAAGAGTGCGTCAGAGTCGACGGAAATTCAGTGTTCCTCGGTTAACGCAATCCACACTCCGCAAATATGAATTAGTTCGCAACCGTTTGCGAAGTCATGACGAAACGAAGATTCTTTTAACATAAAAGTATGAATTATCCAGGAAAAAAGTACGGCGGTCATTAGCCGCCTCGCCTAAATTAGCTTAAACGTTAAGATGAGATTTTAAGTGGCTAAACCGACGAGTTCCGAGAACTGAATTTCATCTTTCCGAAAAACTAGGATAATTGTACGATTTTCGTAAATTATATAGCTTCCGAGGTATTAACTAAACGTCTCAACCAGTTTCTTCAAAGAATAACGTCTGTGTCGTGAATGAAGAGGCTGTGGGATCGGAAAGTGGGATGATATCATCACGAGCGACAGGCATTAACACCGCTAAGCGCTAATGGCGAAAGCTGATTACAAGATGCTGCTAATGAATAACATGCACTCACTATCGTTACGAGAATAAAGGTCTATCCTTACATAGTCGGTCCGGCCGTGTTTGTTCCGGGTCGACGGAAGACATCCGGCGATAATGTGCTCGGCTGGCCTGGAACTTCTCGCCGATCCACGACGCGATCCGAACTAAACCTGCTATGTAGGGATGTACCTTTACTCTAATCTTCCTGTCGTCTCAAACTTTCGCGTTCTTCTCGAGATATGCCAAGAGTAACGTCCGAAGACTGGTTCCATGATTCTGGACCAGTCACGACACAAGTCATCCACTTTCAAACTTGATGGCTGCCAATGACTGGATCTAAACTAGAGAGACCATTGTTCTATCGGGTTAGGTGTTCTACATGATTGAACGCTATGTATAATGAATAGGAATAAGTTGATTTGTATTCTTTAATTGCACGTTTCCGGTTTGCAATGTATTCACTGTGTAATAAAACTTTTGTACAATGGTGCTCATTTAACGGAAGTTCTACTGTTTACCAAAAGCTTACATTTTTTCAAACTGTTTTATGGCTAGTAACTACTATGAATTTGATAAAACGAGCAATGGACAAAAGTAAGAAAAAATGCAGTTGAATGACTTTTAACGTTAAGAAGAAACGAAAGGATTTGGTCTTTCACGACCCACGGTATAAACAGGATTCAACTTCGTGACCATTATTGCTGAGCCAATCTTTTTAATGCCACTAACTACCGTGAGCATCGAAGGACGCGCGGAGAAATCAGTTTTATTTCTCGAACAAGAGGATCAACAGTCCGGAATCCGTGGAACTCCGATCCTGAACGATAATCGCCCCTCCTACGACACGCGATCCCGTTATCTTACATTCTCAATGACATCACTCTGCGCTATATACGTTTTTAATTGGGTTACATGCGAGAAAGCGTCTGAGATTATCAGAAACATCTCAACTGTTTCCTCCCCAGGGTTGATGATAAAGATAAGTGATTAAATCTTTAATTCAATCGAACACCAATTGACCGGGGTATGGTTTGGGTTTTGATTCAGATTTGTTTAATTATGAATGAAAATCATTTAATTAGCGAACGAATTAAAATTCTTAATTAAAGAACACATCAACTGTCAATTAAGATTTAGTTTGAGTAAAATCGTTAATAATATTTTATCCACGTTATTCAAATTCAGTCGATTGTATTTGTTCAATCCCTGTAATGAAAATGAGGCAAGCTTTGAC
>NW_017134830.1:0-427 GCF_001652005.2 Ceratina calcarata | reverse complement strand
TGCTTCCAAAAGGCTATTTCGGCAAAGCTATTTCCTATTGTCAAAAACAATGGCGCAAAATTGATGCGCTATCTGGAAGACGGTCGATTTACCATCGATAATAACCGCGCAGAACGAGCGACAACGCCATTCGTGATAGGGCTAAAGAACTGGTTATTCGCTAATATAGAATAAGGTGCTCATGCCAGTGCAGTGTTGTGTTGTACAGCCTGGTGAAAACGGATGCATTAACGGACTAAACCCATACAATTATCTACTGGCGCTGTTGACGGCACTTAAATTCTCAGATGCAGATATCGATTGGGAAAGGCTTCTCCGCTGAAATACCACCCTACCTTAAATAAAATCATGCTGTCAATCACTGCGTGGTTCCAACGACGCTTATGAACAAATACGTGCAAGGAACCTCGTGAGCGTCGTCGCGTTT
>NW_017134829.1:0-427 GCF_001652005.2 Ceratina calcarata | reverse complement strand
GAAACATTGTCTAAACAATATCGACTCCGCTCGGATGGTTGCCGATAATCGAGGTCAACCGAGCGGCTAGCATCATAAGCGGATTAAGGAACTGGATCAACATTCGATGTCCTATTGTTCGATATGACGAATTCCCGTCTCGTCGAATTCCCGTCTACCAACGATACCTTCGATTTTCGGAGAAGGAATATCCCGATTCCACAAAGCGCATATGATTCATACTTCTTTAATCCTTGACTTTCTAACATAATTCGATACATGAGAATTCTTCTGGTTATTTAATTTCTATAATTTCAAATCCTATGGACAAATGTTAAAGAAGTCAATTCGTTTCATGGAATGTAATATAATTACGAACAATTTCTACAATAATAATTAACGAATAATATTTCTTGATATAATTAACGAATAATCGTTTGATTTAATT
>NW_017134828.1:0-427 GCF_001652005.2 Ceratina calcarata | reverse complement strand
ACTTTCTCGCTAGCGTCAATAGTTAACGAGTAATTTGCAAAAAACTGTTTTTTCGCTTTTCATCAATAACTCATGAACTATTGACGCTAGCGAAAAGTTTTTATACAGAAATTGTAGATCTCGTCATCCCCTACAAAAAAGGTTCTATGCAATTTTCCTGTAGAACCAACGGTTTAGGAGTTACTGAGGAAAAACGAAATTTTTTTCCAAAAGTTCGCCGTTTCGACGCTGGGATGGTCGGATTTTGTCAACATCAATAAAATGCCAAATAATCATACGTAACTCGTTAAATATCGAAGTTTTCGAAGACAACGAGATCTACAATTCTCATGTAAAAATTTTTCGCTAGCGTCAATAGTTAACGAGTTATTCACGAAAAACAAAAAAACAGTTTTTTGCAAATTACTCGTTAACTATTAACGCTAGC
>NW_017134827.1:0-427 GCF_001652005.2 Ceratina calcarata | reverse complement strand
TTTGTCTTTTCTCATGTATTTATAGATGCTACTCGAGTTGACGAATACAGATTTTGCAATTGCAATTGTAATTGTTCTTATAAAAAGAACAATAAATTACAGAAACAATTTCAAAAATTATTGAAATTGTTTAAATCATCAGAAAAATCAAGAATAAAATTAACAAAGAATTTAAAAGCTACTAAAGAAAAACTCCGATGACTGGAAAAACATGTACGTTCTGACCAACTGAACGAATCGATGAGCAAGATTTTCAATGTAGGTCAAATGTCTGTATTAAGCAAAGACTACAAAAAAGTTCCTCGTTGGTAAAATGTAACCTTACTTAAAGCTTATAAATTAAGATGTACTTGTGATACATCAGGATACGAAGAGCTTCGACGTCAAAAATTCCCTTTTCCTTGTGTGAGAACGCATACTAAAAAGC
>NW_017134826.1:0-427 GCF_001652005.2 Ceratina calcarata | reverse complement strand
TATGATAGACAATGAGCGGTGGGAAAAGTTATGAAAGCCAGGTGTAGCTCGTTTTTCATATCGGCGTCGTTAAGACGACCTATTTTGAAGCCGGTGCCTCGTGCCGTTTAATTCCCATGGAATGCCTGAACGTCGTTTTTCACGTCACCTTAAGACGCCAGAAATGTATCCTGGGCGAGAAATAATGAAACCCTTATTTCATTTCTTTTCACTTCATTTCATTTCGTCGACACTGTTCCATCTCATTTCGCTGCTCAGGCCACGGCTGAGACACCGGCTCATTCCGTCTGCCAAGATTTTAGCTTTACGCTCTCGTTCACTTTTAATAGATCATTCTTCGACTTGGCATTCTTGGGTAATGTGAAATATTTCGGGTTCGCGTGTCAGACATGTTTGTATTAGGATTTATATGTAGTATATTATATAT
>NW_017134825.1:0-427 GCF_001652005.2 Ceratina calcarata | reverse complement strand
GCCAGACGCCTAGGACGCGCAGAAACCGGCGGTCCTTTGGTTAAAATGTGATGAAGCACATCACGTGTCTCAGGAGGAACATGACGCTGCGTGCCTGTAATTTCTGGGAACTGTGCTAAAATATGAGCACACTTTAAACTGGGATCGACCGAATGGAGAAAATGCACCGGTGCAATCTTAATATGTCCCACGGACGAGGCGCCAGTAGCCCTGTGCACCAGGCAGCGTCTGCGCAGGTCGACCAGAATCCCGTAGTGCCAAGGCAAATCGACACCTATAACTGGATGCGGAATACTAGCTATTAAAAAATTCCATTTAATTGGAGAACCCAAGCCTAAATCTATCTCACGAAACGATTCGCCAAACGTATCGATTGTCGTATCGTTCGCTGCGTATAACTTTAAACTAGAAGGCTTGGCCTTAATCT
>NW_017134824.1:0-427 GCF_001652005.2 Ceratina calcarata | reverse complement strand
CACACAAAGACGATATTACAAATTATATTATAAGTTAGATTATTAAATATGTTTTTATTTCCTATTGTAAGTTCATAAAAAATATTATTAATAAAAAATGCTCCTATAAGAAGGAAACATCCAATAAATTAATATTGCAAGCTGTACATATTAGTCGTAAGAAAAATGTTGCGTGATATGTAATTTTAATTTTTATACTTTTATTAATTTTAATTTTATGTACGTTGTAATCTATTTATTGTTACGTATTTAGTTTGTAAGAATATTTTATTGTCATATATATATTGTAAATATGTAATTATGTATTATATATATATTGCAAATGTGTAAATAAACATATTTTTTACATTTTACATGTTCTGTATTATTACCTTACATCAATTTTAGAAATATTAGTATAGAGTACAGTAATATGGATTTTCAAATT
>NW_017134823.1:0-427 GCF_001652005.2 Ceratina calcarata | reverse complement strand
TGACGTGAATGTTCAGTAAAGAAATTTCTGGTTTAATTCGACGTTACGAATCTCCTATTATGAAGATTTACGATCGTCATTTTTCCCGGCACGATCGCGGATTTTCCGTCTGATATAATCGGCTCGGATTACTGTAAAGTCGTTGTGACATAATGCGAGTACGGGAAGTAATTCAGTGTTTACTTATGGTAACTGCATAAGATCGGCAGAAACTTTCATTAGACGTAAAACCATTCCGACGTTCTACCGTTGCATAATGTTACGTCGCACGCACGGGCATTCGCGTTTCAAGAGAGCCCCTGTACACCGCTTAATTAGCATGCAATCGCTATGTCCCACTGCTCACCCTCGCGTCTTTGTCTCCGGCGACGGGACATCGTTCGCCTTTTTCCTATCGTAACATCATTGGGTTGTTACGTGATTCCTA
>NW_017134822.1:0-427 GCF_001652005.2 Ceratina calcarata | reverse complement strand
TGTTCTGCTCGTTTGTTATTGTTTATTGTTATTGTTTATTGATTTCCGCTTTCTTAGTCTTTTCTTGTTTCGCGTTTCGTGTTTGTTTCGTTTTCAGGGATCTGTGTTTCTTTGATTCGCTCTTTTCCTTATTTCGTCTGCTTCGTTCTTTTGTTAGTTTTTTGTTGTTATTGTTTGTTGCTTATCATTTCGCTCGATTTTTCGGTTTCCGTTCGTCAGATTTGCTTGAGTTTGATGTTCGGTGTCTCTTCGGTTCGTTCCCGTTCTCTCGTCTATTCTGCTCATTTGTTAGTGTTTATTGTTGTTGTTTATTAATTTCCGTTTACCTTGTCTATTCTTGTTTCGCGTTTCGGGTTCGTTTCGTTTCTGGGGGTCGGTTTTTCTTAGGTTCGTTCGCGTCTTTTCGTCCGTTTGTTTCGTTCGTCTG
>NW_017134821.1:0-427 GCF_001652005.2 Ceratina calcarata | reverse complement strand
GGAATCAAATACTGGAGGATTAAGAAGAGCAACCCCTATCAATTTTATTTTTTTCAAGAGAAATTGTAAATACTGAAGAGAAAAAATTATAAACGCCGTCTCGGTAATAAAATTGTAATCTGTACCCGCAATGAATAAATGAAGTCCCAAAATCTTTTTCTTGTGGCATTCATAAGCTAACTGGGACTCGGTAATATCCATTACGTCAGATGGTTACAAGTAAACACGTGCAGCACACTTGCGTCTTCGTTTCCTTTTAGCTTCGCTTCACTTTGGTTTACGGCCGTTTGGTTTACAGCCGTCCCGTCAAACTATTCAAACTGACCAGCTGCTGGGTCATAATCGAAGGTCCCTTTCAACCATTCGGCACGAGAAAGTGTGCTTTGCTCATTTTCATTACGCTTTAATAATAATTTATATTCTCAAC
>NW_017134820.1:6849-8012 GCF_001652005.2 Ceratina calcarata | reverse complement strand
AGAGCTGTTAAACAGATTGAAAGAGCAATTAGTACACTATCTGATAATTTGTCTGTCATAGGTTTAGAGCTCGCTCCCGAAAAAACAGAAGTTATTCATTTCAATAAGAAGCGCGTTCTACCTGGGAAAATAAAAGTAGAAATTAAGAAGGCAGGAGAAACAACAAAAATAGAAATTCCATCCTCTGCCTCGGTTAAGTTTCTTGGGCTGATTTTGGACTATCAGCTCTCGTTTTCTCCGCAAATCAATTATATAAAAAATAAGTGCACCAAGGCCTTGAATATAGTGAAGTTTTTATGCGGTACCTGGTGGGGATTTGATCCAGAAACTTTGATCATCTTATATAAAAGTTTCATTAGATCAATAATTGACTATGCTAGCTATGTATATTATCTTGTTAGTTCTAAAAACCAAGAACAATTGCAGAAAGTTCAAAACTCTGCCATCAGAATTGCCTTAGGATACAGAATTAGTACGCCTATTAATGTTTTACACGGAGAGTTTAAACTACCTTTAATTGAGGATAGGGTTAAATATCTATTTAATGCTTTCTTTTGTAAAACACTTTCCAATACCTCTACTTTGACGTACAAATCTGTTATTGATTATTATAAGTTAGTTAGGAAAAAGAAACTTAGTTCTAAAAGACTATTAAGCCGGAATATTATGGACAATTATCAAGTAGCTTGTAAAGTTATGTCGAACAATAACTTTAACAGTTATTCTTATGAATATTCTAACATTTCCTCTAATATCGATGTTGATACAGAATTCGGTAGAGAGGTCCGGAATTCTCTCAAACCGATTGATCTGTTCAATGATTTTGTTAGTGGAAAGGATTTTGTAGCCTTTTTCACTGATGGTAGCAAGGTTGTGGATGCTGAATTTGTAGGATCTGCATATTTTTGTCCTTTATTTAATCTTAGTGCTACCTTTAGTTTAGATTCAGCAGCTTCAGTATTTACAGCTGAATGTTTGGATATTGAAAAAGCTCTTGATGAAATTGCTATTAGAAATATCCCGAAATCTGCTATCTTCACTGATTCATTGAGTTGTTTGCAAAGTATTAGTTCTACAAACTTAAGTGTTAAGTCTAATTCATACATCTTCAAAATTAGAGATAAATATAACTTGTACATTCGAAAAAATTCAACTTTTTCTAT
>NW_017134820.1:4347-6565 GCF_001652005.2 Ceratina calcarata | reverse complement strand
GGTGGTTCTAGTGGAAAAACATCGTGGCTCACGATGTTTCGAAATCCTGGTCGGGTTGACCAGGAACTACGGGTTCGGCCATAAAAAAAGGTCTAGCAGGTAATCAGCCGGTGGTCGCCCCGGATTTTCGCTCGAGTCTGCGGAACGAGTCGGCGGGCCCTTCTGATGTCCCCGTGCTTTTACATGGGCTTCCCTACACTTTCAATTTTTTACTACGATACTGTAGGCTCCG
Organism: Ceratina calcarata; assembly: GCF_001652005.2. Lineage (NCBI taxonomy): Eukaryota > Metazoa > Arthropoda > Insecta > Hymenoptera > Apidae > Ceratina > Ceratina calcarata. Next base: position 6,333 of record NW_017134820.1, on the reverse strand, counting down.
CCGGGGCATCTCTCGAGTCAAAAATTTCACCCCCTACCACGTAGTATTCTGACTACGGTTACAGTAATGGGAACAGACCTTAAGTCGGAGGGATCCGCATGTGTAACATGCCCCTCCGCACGTAATGCATATTCGGAGATGATTGTTCGGAGGAATTAGCGGTCAACTAATTCCTCAAAATTAGTACATAATTACATGTTCGCGAGAATTTTTAATTTAAACGGTCCGTTATAATTGTTGTTGTCAATGTTCGCGGATTAAGAAGTCGTGATCGATTTCTTATGTACCACGAGCGGTGACTCATACGGGCGTGTATACGCCCGGAGCATGAGTGCGAGAGAGTAGCGTATAGTTTAGACAAAGAGCCGCTTATCAGCAATAATACGCGTACAGCGGTTTCTTATTATTCCTTACCGGTATGTCGACCGAAGAGCGTTGATACTTCGAATTCAGAGAAATTTCTGACAATTTACTTTTAATCCGCTTATCACCGTGCAGACGTCGTCTGTGATACGGATTAAAATCAGCTGTAAGCTGCACAGGGAGTTCCCTAAACCGAATTTGTAATAATTCGGCATTTTTCATGCTATTTCTAGGATAGCTACTCTCTCGTAATCTAACACGCAATTTTACGACGGTCAAGCCTGCATTGCTCGTCTAGGGGATATTCGTGCAGCGGAAGTATTTCCGCTGACGAATTCTAAGTTCCGAAAGCGCCAAATTAAGACGTCGAGTTATTCCGTCCTTTCGCGCAGGGAATTCCAGTTTGTCGTGAGACTGAGGTAGCTCAGCCGGTCTGTCTTTCGATTTTAATTTGACGACGTTTGACCGGAGACGCAGTTCTCTCACGGTTATTCTTTTCCCCAATTGATTCTCGAAGGTGTTTCCTTCGGAGAGAATCACTCGATTGTTTTCAGCACTTGGATCGAGTTCGCACTCCTTACGAGTCCGTACTTTGGAAGTCGGATCTCTTTGCGAGACGTCGTGTAAGGAGCAGCTTCTTCGCGCGGGTCGTTACCGCTGATGCCCGCTCTACAATCTCTATTGTATCTGGGTTAAGATTAGTGCCAAGAGGTACATACGTCCTGTGTGACGTCCTACCGGCTATCATTCTGTGGGCAGTCGTACAACCAGGCGTCCGTATGGACGTAATGTTGTAATTAACGGCTCGTCGGTCAAGCGGTTTTAACGCCGTAATACCGAATTCCCACGATAAGGAATTGGATAGTTACCTTTACCTAGTTACAGAGACAGAGCGAGGTATAGGCCTTGATAATTAGTGTTGCTGATATGCAGATCAAGATTACCTTGTATAAATCTGCATCCCTGATATTTGTGAATTGACATAACGTTGGTTGGATATATCGGGTAATTGTGAACTTTTGCGGCTCACGTTTAAAACTTTCACCATCTCCTCTTTATGCCTGTCAGGCATAACTTCCAGCTTATTGGTCATTCCCACGATTTTTTCTTCTCCAGAATCTCTTCTGAGCTTTATCCTTTGATCCGATTCGTTGATGCTAACCAAGGTGGCTTGCGAAAATTCCGAATGCTCATCCACATAGTATTTGGATTCGCAACACAACGGCAAATATGGAAGAAATTTTATGGGTCCACCTGATTTCCATAATTCCCAATACTTTGTAGAATAGATTGAGCATGGAATATTTTCTTTGAACATTATTTCGTTCACGGCTAGACTCACTTCGCGGTTAGTAGCGGCTAAATGAATATCCGAATATTTCGATTTTCCACGCAGTTGATATGGGAATAAAACAGCTAACAAAGCAAATCCAAAGTTGTCGCTAGAGAACTGCGCAACATAGTTGATTATCTCATTGTATCGCGCATCCACCACGTAGTTTATGGAAAGATGGAATACTTTGCCTGCGAATCTATCGGCTATATCGAACGAAGAGCATTCAGCATGAAACGATTTTTTAATAGACTGCAACTGATTCTTATCTCCACATATTATTGTTCCAA
>NW_017134820.1:0-3460 GCF_001652005.2 Ceratina calcarata | reverse complement strand
TTAAGCTCTGTGGGTTATAAAAACAGAAAAGCTGAGAAATATTATGCGTCGTTTTTCGTCAGCGAACTTAACAAGGAACTGGACTTTTTCTTAGACAATGGGGCCGATGTAACCTGCATACCGTGGCAGTGCGTACCGGAGCGGCATTGCAGAACACTGTCGCATGCAGAGAAACCGATACATGGCCCGGATGGTAAGAAACTAAACGTGGCAGGCACGGTGACGTGGAATATCGGTTATAAGGACCGCCAATCTAAAATAAAAGGTTATGTCGTCAAAGGCATAAGGACATGCATCCTCAGTAGAGATGCTATCGAAGAGTTTGGGTTGTTGGTACGCGTGAATAAAATAGAAACGCTAACAAAGTTCCATCCGGAAGCTCGTTCGAGGGTAAATGTAGAGTCGGAGTTTCCAGAAATATTCTCGGGAATTAGAACGTTTAAAGAAGAATTAGAAATTCAGTTGAAGGACAACGCAAAGCCCTTCGCCCTATCCGCACCGAGGACTGTGCCGATTCCGCTGTTAGATAAGATTAGAGACGAGTTGGACCGGTTAATAAGGTTAGACGTGATAGCACCCGTAAACGAACCAACCGAATGGTGTAGTCCAATGGTGTGCGTACCAAAAGCTAATGGGAAAGACATTCGTATATGTGGCGATTTCACGCAGTTGAATAAAAGCGTTTTACAGCCGGTAAACCCGCTTCCAAAAATAGATGTTTCTCTCGCTAAGTTAAAAAACGCGAGATTCTTTTCTCGTTTAGATGCTAACTCGTTCTATCACCAAATTAAATTGTCAGAAAGAAGTCAGCTATTGACTACGATCATGATGCCATTCAGGCGTTTCAAACAGAGACGTCTGCCTTTTGGCGTAAACTGCGCGTCGGATTACTTCTCGCGTTTATTCTCAGAAATTTTAAGAGGCATCAAAAATGTGATCGTGCACGTGGATGATGTGTTGGTATTCGCTAAAACGTTAGAACAACACGACCAAACCGTAAGGTTAGTATTAGATCGCCTTACAAAGGCCGGCGTCACCTTGAACAGAGATAAGTGCGTGTTCGGGGTAACACAAATAGAGTTTTTGGGGCATATTGTGTCCGAGAAGGGCGTAAGCGTGCACCCGAATAGGGTTCGCGCGATCGTAGAGTTCCCGCGTTCCGAAAATATCGACTCTTTGCATCAGTTTCTGGGTATCGTGAACTTCGCGGGCAAATACATTCCCAACAAGTCCGGAGTGCTAGAGCCCCTGAACGCGCTTCTGCAAAACGGAGCTAGATTCACATGGTTTGACGCGCAGGAAAAAGCATTCGTAGCCGCGAAGAAAGCCGTTTTGGAGGCACCCACCTTGTCGTTGTATGATCCCGAGAAGTCAACGATGGTGCAGGCCGACGCTTCGAGTTTCGGACTCGGCGGAGCTCTCATGCAGGTACACGGTTGCGAATTGTAGCATATGCGGCACGATCGTTATCACAAACCGAACGGCGTTACAGCCAGATAGAAAAAGCGGCCCTTAGTCTGGCATTTACGGCAGAGAGGTTCAAAGACTATGTAACTGGGATACATGTCACACTAGAAACTGATCACAAGCCCCTCGTGCAAATCCTACAAACAAAGCCGATAGACGAGCTCACACCGAGACTGCAGCGGATTAGAATTTGTATGATGCGTTTTAACTACGATGTGACATATGTTCCAGACAAAATGCTGGTCCTAGCCAATTCGTTATCGAGAAACGTAAAGTCGAGTTGGGATGCCGACGGTGATAGCTTAGAACGCGAAACGGAACTGCATGTAAAAGTAGTAGTCGATTCCTTACCTGCCACGGAGTGCATGCTGGAAAGAATCAAAACCGAGCAAGAATGCGATCATGTTTGTAAATCGCTTAAGAAGTATTGTATGCATGGATGGCCAGAGCGCGGCAAATTGTCAAATGAGCTACGTCCCTATTATCCGTTCAAAGAGAACGTCTCTTACGCGGAGGGTTATGTATTGTACAATTCAAGGCTTGTTATACCTCCGTCGCTTCAGTTAGACATCATTAACAAAGTCCATCAAGGCCACTTAGGCATGGGTAAATGTCGCGAAAGAGCCAAGCAATCCGTTTGGTGGCTAGGGCTCAGTACACAGTCAAAAAATTTGATTGAAAACTGTCCGCGGTGTGGAGAAGAAAGAACTAATCACAAAGAAAGGTTCGTGTCAGAGGAGTTCCCGAGCCGTCCGTGGCAAAGGGTCTCCACAGATTTATTCAATCATAATCAATGGTACCTGATCTTGACAGACTACTATACTCGATATATAGAGGTCCAAAGCCTAAAATCAATGACAGAGTTAGATATAATAAGATTTTGTAAAATGATTTTCGCGCGGTTCGGGATACCGGAAGTCGTTCGTAGCGACAACGGCCTACAGTTCGCATCGGAATTTAAGAAGTTTGCAAGCAGTTACGATTTCAGGCACGTACCAAGTTCGCCGCATTACCCGCAGAGCAACGGATGTATCGAAGCGGCGGTGAAAATTGCTAAAAACATTTTGAAAAAGTCAGACGACATAAACTTAGGCCTTCTGGCGTATCGGACGACACCTCTTGAGAATGGATTTTCCCCGGCCGAGCTCATGTTCTCACGGAAAATCCGCTCTTCGCTGCCTGTTGTTCCTGATCAGTTGGGATCGTTCCGGATGCACGAGGAGGTCGTTAAGAGGGAAATGGCAGGCAAGGAGAAGCAAGCCGGGAATTAGAACAGGAGGCATGGATCGAAGAATTTGTCTGCGCTGGAAGTCGGCGATCCCGTATCGGTGACCGATTTAAGGGTTTGCGGCACAGTCGTGGAGATAGGGTCTCTCCCGAACTCTTACTGGATAGGAACATCGAAAAGTGTGGTTCGTCGAAACAGATGGCATCTCATCCCAGCACCATACCGCCAAGCGCAAAGCACGCATAGCGACGTTAACGAATCTGTGTTTGTACCAAGCCGCGAGGAGGCGGGGAACGATGACGATGCGGTTGTAAACTGCGATGGGCCACCCGAACCCGAAGAGAACGTTGCAGAGAACCAGCGGGACGATAGACAGGAATCAGTCGGCAAAGACCGACAAGAGAGCGGAAACCACCCGTACGCATGAAAGATTATGTTCCGCAGTGAACATTCTCTCCGCGACGGTCGAGCGCGTCTTACCCACAGTTTTGTAAACAACAGGATGTACGATTTCAGTTTGTTTAAATAAAAAGGAGAGGATGTTGTGGTAGCATGCGCGAGCGATATCTGGTGACGAGGCGTGTCATTCAGGTGGGACAATGCGGCAGACAGTTTCGGACTGGTCGTCGCTTGTGCAAGCACATGTCTGCATGAGAGTATAAGTAATCTGGAATTGTTGATTAGCTTTCCTGCTCCCGTAGCATAACATAACACTTTTCTGCCTGTGGCCCTATACTTGAGTTCCCGAGAGTCTAGAAGCGGGCA
>NW_017134819.1:0-427 GCF_001652005.2 Ceratina calcarata | reverse complement strand
GGGCAATTTAGTGTTAAATATTCTTATTACTAATCAAAATCTTCTTGCCTCGGTACTTCGCATCATCCATCTATAAAATTTGTCTTCTAAGTAAATTGTTTATCTATAGGAAATAGAAAAGTTTTGGAACTACTGCGAGACGGAGTTCGAGAAAGCGAAAACGATAGACACGATGCAGATGCGCGATTGGCACGACGTGCCTTGGACGGATTTCTTCGCGAATCAGAGTCCGACGAACCCTATACCAGCGACAGGCGTCGACGAGGAGACGATTAAGACGATTTGCAAAGCGATATCTACTCCCCCGACCGCCGTCGAGGCTCATGCTCAAGTACGTAATTGTTGGTTGAACAAGGTGCGGCGTGTTCGCTTGAAAAAGTGTTTCCCTGTTTCGCACGTTTCGAAACATTTCCTGACATGTTTTTTT
>NW_017134818.1:0-427 GCF_001652005.2 Ceratina calcarata | reverse complement strand
GTAATTGATAGTGTAATTACGTTATTTAAATCAAGTATAGATTGTTCGCAGGTAGATATTTTATGATTAAAATTTGATTTAATGATTCAGAAATTTCGAAGCCGCCTCCTTCGGTATTTGAAAGCATTTCTATGAACATTCGCAGTCTAGTGCAATTACAAATGCAGTTTCGTAAAGGAACAATCTTTTGTGAAAAAGAAAGCGCAGAAATTACGAATTTATACTGGACTTTTTACTCTTTTTTAAATTTGGAAGCGAATTCCAAATTCTTGATAGACTGCGGCTGTTTATTTGTTCAAAATAAAAAAATGTAATGTATACGTTTAAGATCGATAAAATCACATTCTCGAAATAAATTTCAAGCCCAAATTAATGTGAGACAGAAATTTTATGATTAAAATTTGATTCAATGTCTCAGATATTTTGC
>NW_017134817.1:0-427 GCF_001652005.2 Ceratina calcarata | reverse complement strand
CTTTAAAGTCTTTGCTCTCGAAATGCTGCCTTATAAAATGAAATCTAACATCTATGTGTTTAGTGCGCTTATGATACTCTGGATTTTTAATAAGTTTAATTGCACTTTGATTATCTATATACATAATAGGAACATCTAGTGCATCTTCCGTCAAGTCTTTCACACATCAATCTACTTATCCAAATTATTTCTTTGGTTGTTTGACTTGCCGCAACGCACTCGGATTCCGTTGTCGACAATGCTACGGATTTTTGCTTCTGCGAACCCCAAATTATTGGTGCGTTCGAAGCTTGGATTATGTAACCCGTTGTTGACTTCCTTGTTACTTTGTCCCCGGCAAAGTCCGCATCACTATATGCGGTCAGAGCCAATATTCCTTCTCGCTTAGGAAAGAATATACCGTAGCCAGCAGTGCCCTTAATGTACT
>NW_017134816.1:0-427 GCF_001652005.2 Ceratina calcarata | reverse complement strand
GACCTTTCCAGGCTCGGATGATGATCTGAGCAGCTCGTGTTCGTCTCGGGCGCCCGTTGCGCCCTCGACTGCCACTCGTGCTCAAACATCAACCTTGCCCGGAAAGACCCATTTTCGGCCCTTAGTATACAAAGTGCTATTGAGCATTATTATTTCTCAGCTTCCTTATTACTATAGTTCTGAATAACATATACGCGTATGCTCAACTTACTTGTCGGACGTTTTTGGTATAGATTGCTTGTAATTTTACGAGTCTTCTCTTTGAAATAGTGGAATTGTCCTTGTGACCGCGTGCAATGTGGTCCTCCAGTCAGTGCTTGTTCGTAATTATTTTTGTTGATTTCTTGGTCGTGTGCAATGCGGCCGTAGGGTCACTTGCATCCATTTCTCGAATTAAACAAATTCAAGTATCATTTCCTAGTCCATT
>NW_017134815.1:0-427 GCF_001652005.2 Ceratina calcarata | reverse complement strand
ACTTATACACGGGGGTGTAAATAAGTACACATTGCAACATCCACACCTTCACACCAATCTGTGCAGCGCAACAATTGTCACTGTCATACTACAAGAACTTGCGCGTGCAACGTTTTATTGCTACTTTCCATCCAAGAATATGCTTACATAGGTCCGGGCTTCATAACAGGTAAATCGCTTTCGCTTTTAAAATTGCACAATTCTTTCTTTACCGTCATAAAAATGCTCGAATAGGAAACCGTATTTATTTAGTTCTATCCGATACTCTACTGGCATTTCGTTTATCATAAATTTCGCTGTTTGTCATGAAGTAGTAGTATTTATGCCAACAAGTTCGTATGAACATGTTTTGCTGTCTCACTGTTATACGTAAATCACGTTTAGTGTAACATTTCATTGAATTTAATAGACTGGAAAAATATGTAGT
>NW_017134814.1:0-427 GCF_001652005.2 Ceratina calcarata | reverse complement strand
GTGTATTTACAGAAAAATAAAAGTTACTTCTGTAGAATTCTGTAAAATTTCACTTGTAAATGAATTATTTTGTTCGTATTATTAATGAGATCTGAGAAATCATGAGTTTCAGTGATAATGACCTGGAAATCGAATGCACGTGTGCCTTTAAGCGATACGTAATGAGTTGAGTATTTGATTAGAGATTGAAAAAAAATATCCTCATCTGATGATATAAAAAAATATCCTCATCTGATGATATAAAAAAAATATCCTTTTTATTTGAATCATCTATTAGGAGGACACAGGATGTGCATTTCGGCAGCTCGAGTGCACTTGGTTCAGCACCGATTTAAATAATTACTTCCGCTGCGTCTTAAATGGTCGCAGATTGATACGAATGGATCGTTGGCTACTTACATCCAAGTAGCAGAATGAATACATATAT
>NW_017134813.1:0-427 GCF_001652005.2 Ceratina calcarata | reverse complement strand
AGCCGGATCGCGATAAGACTTGGAGTGCAGTTGTGCGCGGAAATCATCTTTAAATTGGTTGCCACGTGGCTTGGCCATCTTGAACATTCTATTCGGCCATCTTCTGTCCACGTCGGACATCTTTATCGCTCGCGTGTGATAGTCCACGAAAAATAGGTCTTAAATCAACACTTTTAATCTAGACCCCCCAAAATAACTGTGCAAAGCAAAAAGGTTTGCGCCCCAGGGCGACGTGTAGAAAACCATCCCTCGGAGGTGTTTTTTACTTATAAGTCGAAAACGGCTGTAGATATCGAAAAAAATTTCAAATAAAAGTTGAAAAGTTGACTTTTAGAGTTGTTCAAAACTTACAAGTAATAATTTCAGGTCTACGCCAGGCAACCGGTTTCGGGCATCGTCGGAAACAAATGGGGCGCATCGTGTGATG
>NW_017134812.1:0-427 GCF_001652005.2 Ceratina calcarata | reverse complement strand
GCCAAAATTCCCTCTGCGTTCCATCGCAGGACGTACCGCCCTTGGGGCACCTTACATCGGTATTTTTTGGCCCCAGTCGGGATATGCCCTGGTATACGAAGCGTACAATGCGGTAGAGGGATTATGAACTCGTCCCGCTGCGCCCGTCGATCCGCCTCCGGTCCGGGCTGGTCTTGGCGAGGCGCGGTCCTTTCACCGGACAACGCAGCATTTGACGGTGCGGGGTCTGCACGAGGGGGCACCGCCGCGCAGGGAATGCCCTCCGCATCTTGCTCGGCGGTGTCCATTGCCGGTCGCTCCCTGGTTCCCGTGATATATGCCAACGTGAGACACTGCTCAAACTTATTATTAAATTCGGCGGTGGCCGCCGTTTCCATGGCTATCTCCTCTATGTCGACGTGTGACATCGTTGCTCGCGGCGAATTGA
>NW_017134811.1:0-427 GCF_001652005.2 Ceratina calcarata | reverse complement strand
ACTCGAATAAATTGGTCGGACCGCTTTAAAGTCCAAAGACCATCCCAGTGCTAGTTTCTATTTTCCGCTCCCCCCCTCTCCCTTGCCCCGTGTGATCGCAGGTTCCGCGTTAGTTAGATCCTGCGGTATCGAAACCTCCCGGGATCGATATCATATCGACCTCGTGCACAGAGGAACATCGACGACCATGCATTTCGACGTTTTCTTGATGCCCTGCAATCCGCTGCAGACGGTGATTGTGTTCGTGTTTCGCACACGTTTGTCTTTCTGCGAAAAACGATAACGGCATACGAAATCGAAGCACGCGCGTCGATTGGATTTTTTAATTTCAATTAGCTCACGTATGAATTCGTAACGTGTACGACTATTCAGTTTTTTAATTTACGTTTGTTCAAAATTGTAGAATATGTGTCCCTATTCTTATTTC
>NW_017134810.1:0-428 GCF_001652005.2 Ceratina calcarata | reverse complement strand
CGGCTTTATTTCAGGCGATTTTGACTTTATCGTTTTAATTTTTGTTAAGCGGGGGAATGGTTCGTCGACCCTTAAAAAAGAGGGTCTCGTGCGCATATCCCGTTCAGGTTAGCTTTTTATCGTATACCCGGCCGTTCGCCCTTTCGTTCGTTCATACACATACAAGAGGAGGATGGGAGAANTTCAGTCGTACAGGTGTATTTATTCATGCGTTCGCACTCGTCGTCTCGTCGCGTTCGGGCGTCCCGCTCTTCTCTTGGCGTTGTCTCGTTCAAGCGTCTCTGGTTTCCTCCAGCTGTACATATACACATATACGTACATATTTATATGTACATGTACGGTTCTTGGTGCGTCTGTGTTCTCGGGTGTGCGTGTTTACGCTGGTCTTTGCTCGGCGCAATGCGTATGTGTGCGTCGATTGAAGACAG
>NW_017134809.1:0-427 GCF_001652005.2 Ceratina calcarata | reverse complement strand
GAGTTTCTGTAATAGGAGAAACGACATTTAAAGTTAATATTCTTCTTGTGTCCTTTCCTCTTTATAAATTGGTTAAAGATCACACTTTTATTGAATGCACACTTTGTGTTAGGGATAGGTGGCCCTAACAGGGAGTCCGGAGGAGAAACGGAGAAATAAATCCACACAAGGTTTTAGAAAAAAAAATAACCCAATTTATTTGAACAAAAAACCCTGCACCTATGTATTTATAAAAAAGTAATAAACTTGAAAATAGAAAAGAGAATCCGAAAGAGGAGCCCGCCGGCGACTCGGCCCTGGTCCTCCTGGTCCCGTCTTTTGTTGCTTGTAATCTCTGTAATGAAAAGAGATTTTCAGACACGAATACCCGTGCTGTTAACAAACTACCTGCGAATTGATACCGCTCGCAGGTGTTTAATGGACTGTA
>NW_017134808.1:0-427 GCF_001652005.2 Ceratina calcarata | reverse complement strand
TAATAGAAACTCAATAGAAACAGATATTCTTTAAAACGCTATTTTAAGTCAAATCTGAAATAAATTGAATGCAACTCCGTTGGGCGATCGATTAATCAGGATATTCTTAATAAAATTTAATCTCCTTGATCGATGAGATTAATTCGCACTTCTCACTTTCTTATTTAAAATCCAACTTGGCTATTTATATCCATCCACTACGGTGTCTAAAAAAAAATTATATCACCTTGGCAAACGCGTAAACAGCCGCGTTCCCATAAAATCTCCTCAATTACCAGCTTTACAATTTTCTTAACAGCCGTATCTGATATGACAGTTTTACACGTTTCATGATTGAATTGGTGATAACAGACCTGCACAATTACACCTGGCTTTTATTTACGAAATTTATTCCTCAAATATTGGAATAAAGAAATTAATAAAAATC
>NW_017134807.1:0-427 GCF_001652005.2 Ceratina calcarata | reverse complement strand
TTCTCTTGAGTCAGTTCAACCAAACAGTCTCAACGCGTCGCTACCAGCCGTCCGAGTAGAGAAAATAATAAACCAATTTTGAACATTCACGGTGTATCGTTACTTTCCCTTGCCCACCCACTCGCTAACACTCGTGAGAGTGTTAACAAATAGTAAGATAAATAAAGTTCCATCGAAGAATACCAACCTAAGTTGTGTGGAGTATTGAAATGTTTTTTCCTCTGAAGATTATCTCTCGAGATATATTCGAATAATCGATTTTGCCATTTTTTTAAAAAGAGTATTAAGTGCTATACCATGTGAGCTCTATTAGTTGCTTATTAGAACATCATTTTAGAATACTGGTCGATCATTTATTATTTATATATTCTTACATAACAACAAGGATGAACAATTGTCCTTGTGAGAATTCATATCTTTAACATAA
>NW_017134806.1:0-427 GCF_001652005.2 Ceratina calcarata | reverse complement strand
GAATAGACTCCATCAAACCTCGCTCTGCGCTGAATGGAGGTTTACTCCTTGAAATTCCCATGAAAAGAGATAACGAGGTAGGCTCCAGACTAATGAATAAAATTAGTTCTCTCTTCTCTCCAGACGACGTCAATATTTCATGCCCTAAAAAGTATAAAGAACTTCTTATAACAAATCTAGATTTAGCTTCGTCTCATCATGAAATTAATAACACGTTACGCACCATATGTGGCGATAATGAAAGCTTCATTCTGGGCCCAGTTCGACCCAATGCGAGGGGAACAGCCACAGTCTGGTGCAAATGTAATGAATCCGCAGCCTTCAAATTAATATCCAAACAAACTGCATTGATTGGCTGGTCCACAGCCAGATTCTTACCTCTTGAGAACAGACCCATCCAGTGTTTCAAGTGCTGGGATTTTGGGCA
>NW_017134805.1:0-427 GCF_001652005.2 Ceratina calcarata | reverse complement strand
ATAAAACATCTAACGAGACTAATTTACTTTTAGTCACCTGAGTCGGTGCAACATGAATAGTTTATTGGTGGACTCTTGTTTCAAATTCAAGGCATTACTTGCGGAAAATATTTGTGAAGCACGAAAGTAACGCTCGAATACCCATTCGTCTAATTGATGTCCGCTCTGAAAATTATGCTTCGATTCTATCAGAATACTCTTGTTAGATTTCGGTTTAGTTCGGTGATTCTCCAAGAGTAAAGCTTCAAGAAGTTCGTTCGTTTGTTTGAATCTCAGTCCTAACCATCTACAATTCGTATGAATAGTTAATGTTCTCTTTAATGAAGTATGAAATAGAAATGTTTTTATGCTTTTTATACTGTAGACATGTTCTGAACTCGTAAAGAGCATATGATGTAATATTTTCCATAAAAATGTAAAGTATGAA
>NW_017134804.1:0-427 GCF_001652005.2 Ceratina calcarata | reverse complement strand
CCAGTACCGGGATGGTGCGATTAAATACAGAATTAGCAGTGGGAAGCTAAGCATATAGAGCATATAATATTGGAATAACAACAAATGCTCTTGTTAATGATGTTTTATAGACCTAAAATGACAATTTATCAGCTTCTAGTAAGAACATCCGTTTCAGAAATATCAATGTAATGTTAGAAGTAGTGGTTTTATTTCTTAATTTAATGGCATTCTATATTCAAGTAATTAGGTACTTTGGGGAGGCTATTTAAAGAGAAAACTTAAGCTCTAAGGGACAATATGATTATGGCTTATAGCCAACAAAACGTTATCACATGAGAGATAAATGCTGATAATGACAAATATTGCGTATTAAGCATATTGCGATTTACCGATTGTTAGGGATGGTGCCCTAAACTAAATGCCGGAAGGATGAGAATCGGGTATT
>NW_017134803.1:0-427 GCF_001652005.2 Ceratina calcarata | reverse complement strand
AGATATAACAATAATAATAATAATGATTCTTTATGTCTTCAGCCTTGCAGCCAAGAAATGTGGACTTGGTTTACATTTACTATCTTAACTCACTCATTCTTTCCTTTCACTCCTCTCTCACGCAATCTCTCTCTCATTTGTAGTTTGCTTAATTACTGTATACTTAGCTCTAATTTAGCCTATGTATGATATTTAAATACATACTTATCCTTATTTAAATACAATTCATCCTATGTATGATATTTAAATACATACTCTTATCTTTTCTTTGTATTATTGTTTCTTCTTTTCCTTATTGGACGTTTACTTCCTTTTTCCTCTTTCTTATCGTTCGAGTCTAAGCCATTTTTCAATTCTTCCATTTACTACGTCTTCTAATTTAAGGATGTATTGGCTATACAGTCAATCCCAAAAGTTTATGCACTTT
>NW_017134802.1:0-427 GCF_001652005.2 Ceratina calcarata | reverse complement strand
GCACGTGTCTTCGTACTCCGTCGCGCTCTGCCCGATTCGAACTTTTTCCGGTCGCAGAATCTAAACATCGTGACCGTTAAAAAGGACCGAGTCGGCAAGAAACTCGGCACGTGTCTCTATGTTTTTATATTATCGCGGTGACTTTTTCGGAACCTCAATACAGTCCCGAGAATATTATTATTTCGAACGATTAAAATTAGATCCGAGAGGCGATTTGGAAATTAACTTATTCCATTCTTAAACAACACTAGTCGGTACGATGAGTACATAATTATCGAAATCGAAGGGCGTGTCTCAGGAATTAGAAGAATGAAAACGTGAACGTCGCGAGAAGAAACCGGCAAGTTCTCGGCCGGTCAGTCGGATTTTCAGTTGCGGAAGGAACGAACGAGAGAAGCGAGAGACGCCTGTGCCGATTCGTTGTCGT
>NW_017134801.1:0-428 GCF_001652005.2 Ceratina calcarata | reverse complement strand
TCTATAGTAAATTTTTTTAATACATAGAATTTTATTCTATGAAAACACACGAAATTTTATTAATTAATTAAACTTGCATTCAAGTGTTTGTCCTGCGTTGGATAATTAATGAGAATGTTGGTTTGTATTGAATTTAATTTAATTATGAAATTCTACTTTGACTGAAGTGTAGGATTTGAATACACACATGGTCGACTTCAAGCTTTAGAAATTTAATTACAGAATTTTCAATTTCTTTGCAAATTAATTTCGCAATGCAGAGCATAGGCGAGTCACTGCGTAAACTCGTGGAATGTAATTTTCTCACGGCTTCACGTATTCGCCGTCAAGGTTTAAACATTGTGACGCATTATAATTGACTTTATTAATTACTTGTTATTAGACTGTCTTTAATTTTGCACAGAGCAGCATAAGGAAATAAGAGATCG
>NW_017134800.1:0-428 GCF_001652005.2 Ceratina calcarata | reverse complement strand
TATGAGAAACTACGTTTCATTAATTTTATTATTACACGTATTATTTATAGTGAACAACTGAATGTAATAGAATCAACAATTCTTATTTGTTTCTCCATGTTACAGTATGTTAAATTACGTAAATAATTTTGTTCACAGATGAGTAATATAGCCGGAGGCGCTTGGGAATGGCGAGATGAACGACAAGCGTATTATCTTCATCAATTTACAGTTGAGGAAGCGGATTTGGATTTCTATAACGAAAATGTGATTAACGAGATGAAGGTAAGGGAACCCTACGTATCCCAATTTATATTTGCGAGATAATGGTTTTTAAAATTACTGAGGATACCCATAAATAATCTCGTTATTCCAATTAGCTGCTTTTTACTTGTTTCTTAATGTTGCTTTTACATTGAGATGATTCAAATTTTTTGCATCTTACATAC
>NW_017134799.1:9008-13856 GCF_001652005.2 Ceratina calcarata | reverse complement strand
TCTGCTGATGAATTGTCGGCCATTGTCAGAGATAATTGTCTCTGGACATCCGTGCCGCAGGATGACGGTGTCCCTTAGGGCCCGGGTGACTGCGGTGGCGGTAGCCTGTCGAAGTGGCTGGGCTTCGGTCCATTTCGTAAATTTGTCCTGCATGACCAAAAGCATGGTATAGCCCTTATTAGACCTGGGTAATGGTCCGACCAGGTCTACGCTGACAATCTGCCATGGTTCTTCCGCCACATGCGTATGTAGTCGCCCCGGTGCTTGCTGTTGAGACGCCTTGTATTGTTGACATGCATGGTTGACCGGACGTGCCCGCACGTAGTCAGCGGTCTGGCGGAACATTCCGGGCTAATAATATCGTTGCGCCATTCTGGCGATAGTTTTCGCGATCCCGTAGTGCCCGGCCGTCGGCGCGTCGTGGTTCTCGACCAGGATTCGCGTTCGCTCCTCCGTGGGGATACACAGTTTCCAGTCCTCCTCTTGGCTGGTTTCATTTTACCCCAAGCGGCTGATGATGTGTCGGTACAGCTGCCCGTCTCGTATACAGTATTCGGGCTGTCGTCTAGGTAGGCGAAGACCCATGGCTCGAGCTCTGGCCCGATAACTCGGTCTAAGAGCCGTTGGAACGTAGCGGGTGCGGAGTGTAGACCGAACGGTAGCACCTTGAACTGCATTAGCCCGCGTCCGGGTACAGTGAAGGCTGTGATTGGTCAACTTTCCTCGGTTAGCGCCACCTGCCAGTAGCCGCTCTTCAGATCGATGGTTGACAAGTATCGGGCTCCTCGGAGCTTATCGAGCGTAGCATTGATCTGGGGAAGTGGATAGGCGTCGCGCTCGCAGACCATGTTCACTTCCCTATAGTCGATACAGAACCGTGACTTCCCGTCCTTCTTCTTAACGATTACAACGGGTGAGCTCCACGGACTGTGCGATGGCTCGATGATACCGTCGGCCAGCATTTTCGTCACGTCTTCGTCGATAATGCTCTGTACGGCCGGGTTCCGTGGTCGGTATCGCTGTTTAATCGGCGTGGTTGTCTTCAGCCGAATCTCGTGTGTTATCAGCAGGATGACTCCCTTTACCGCGTCGAATTTTGGGAGTTCCCGCTCGAGGAACGCTTGCAGAGCTCGATCCTCGGCTGCCGTGCGAGACCAAAGTCCTTCGACGGTCTCGAGGTGGCTCCGTTTTGCGTAGGTCGTGTAGTCTTGGGCGTTTCTCAGCGCTCGTTTCGTTAACGGTGGCCACACCACGTGACCCACGATGGTGGTGCGAAAGTTGAGTCTATTGAGGAGATCGGCGCCAATGAGCATGGCGTGCGGTAACCCGGGGACGACAAGGAAGCGGTGTCGTATGGNTGTCGTCTAGGTAGGCGAAGACCCATGGCTCGAGCTCTGGCCCGATAACTCGGTCTAAGAGCCGTTGGAACGTAGCGGGTGCGGAGTGTAGACCGAACGGTAGCACCTTGAACTGCATTAGCCCGCGTCCGGGTACAGTGAAGGCTGTGATTGGTCAACTTTCCTCGGTTAGCGCCACCTGCCAGTAGCCGCTCTTCAGATCGATGGTTGACAAGTATCGGGCTCCTCGGAGCTTATCGAGCGTAGCATTGATCTGGGGAAGTGGATAGGCGTCGCGCTCGCAGACCATGTTCACTTCCCTATAGTCGATACAGAACCGTGACTTCCCGTCCTTCTTCTTAACGATTACAACGGGTGAGCTCCACGGACTGTGCGATGGCTCGATGATACCGTCGGCCAGCATTTTCGTCACCTCTTCGTCGATAATGCTCTGTACGGCCGGGTTCCGTGGTCGGTATCGCTGTTTAATCGGCGTGGTTGTCTTCAGCCGAATCTCGTGTGTTATCAGCAGGATGACTCCCTTTACCGCGTCGAATTTTGGAAGTTCCCGCTCTAGGAACGCTTGCAGAGCTCGATCCTCGGCTGCCGTGCGAGACCAAAGTCCTTCGACGGTCTCGAGGTGGCTCCGTTTTGCGTAGGTCGTGTAGTCTTGGGCGTTTCTCAGCGCTCGTTTCGTTAACGGTGGCCACACCACGTGACCCACGATGGTGGTGCGAAAGTTGAGTCTATTGAGGAGATCGGCGCCAATGAGCATGGCGTGCGGTAACCCGGGGACGACAAGGAAGCGGTGTCGTATGGATTGTCCCCGGAGCTGTAGCTCTCCCTCACAGCTGTTGTCGATGTCTCGTTCCATACCGTCCGCTAGCGTGGCCGCGAGGTACTCGGCTCGCATGATCCATCCTCGGTCCTGGCATCGTCGAGCGGTAGCCTCGTCGATATACGAAGTCGCTGCTCCCGTATCTAGGAGGGCTGGGACTATGATCTCCTCGATCGCCACGTTTAGTACTACTCGTCCGTCGTCTAGGCGTTGGGCCGGGCGACACCAGATTGTGTCCCGGCCCGTGGGTCGTTTCCCGGGCGTGCACAGGCGCAGTCCCGATAGCTTACCCCGTCCTTGCCACAATAAGAACAGAAGGTCTGTCTCGGGGCCGTACATCCTCTTCGCGTGTGCCCCGCTTGCTTGCACCGCCAGCAACATGTCTCCCTATCGAATGGGCGGTCGGCACACGCGGTTGCTGTGCGGTGGTTTGGCCGTGACGGCGATTGTCGTGGCGTGGTGCCTTCGTTAGGCCTTCGTTGCTGGCCATCGGTGGCCCACCTCTGCTGCCACATCTCGATACGCTCTCCTGCCCTCACCAGATCGTCCAGGGTGCGGATGTGACTGGGCTCTATTCGCATCTGGTAGTCGGCCGTCATGTTGAGCAGTGTCCGATCGAGGATCTGTTCGTTCGTGGCTGTCCCGAGGCGACGGAACATCGTCTGCAGGTCCGTCACATACTCCCGGATTGATTCTCGCGGTCGCTGGCGGCGGGCACTGATCCGGTCCTGGAGTAACGCCTGGTAGTAGGGCAGCTCGTATGCGTTACGTAGATCGTGTATGAACTCCCCACGTGGCCCAGTCGCCACGCTGGTTACGGTACCTGTTGAGGGCGGTTCCGCGTAGCAGTTCGGGCAGGCCGAGTAACAAGTCCTCATCGGTGATGCGGTAAGACCGTCGTAATTCGCCTATTCTCTCGATGAATTCTTGCAGATCCTTGCCTTGGAAATGGCAATTCCATTTACGGATCTGGTCAATGGCCCTGGGCGCGGCGTAAGCCAGGGCCGGTGACTCCACGATGGGCGGTGGAGCGCCTGTCGCGTCGTCGTTCGCGGGGGGGCGGTCTTAGTCCCCAACTTCCAGTGGCGTATTCGTTCGTCGTCGGGGTGCGCTTTGGTGAATTCGCGCAATCGTACCCGTAGTTCGGCGATTCCGCCGGTGCTGTCCTCTCCCAGGACTGCTAGCCGCTGGGCGAGCTCCTCTTTATCGAGCTCCTGAATCCAGGCCATCGTGTGGTTGGATGGCGAGGCGGAGCGCGTTTACTGCTTCGGTGAGGTCCTGGAGAGCTCGCTCGAACGCGCACAAGCGGTAGCGCTGTTGGCGCTGTTCGCCAAGGAGGTAGACGTGCACCTCCCGGTTTTCTCTCTGCCGATACTCTAGGATCCGAATTCGGAGCTCGTGAGTCGGTTCCTCGTAGTCCCCCTCTAGATCGTTATCGTCGTCGTCGTTCTCGACCTCCGGCTCGTCTGGGGGGTTGTTCTCCTGAGCCTCCTCGACCGGCCCCTGGTCGGGGTTTGGATCGTTCGAGTTTTCATCGCTTGGTAGTTTCATCTACCGATTACAGACTAGGTTACAAATTACTGTTTCGCGCGTTACATCTATGCCAGAGCGTGACCGCGCGATTCCGTATCCGCACCTATCAGAAATCCTGGCAGGATCGCCATGTAACGGACAGTTCAGCCGAGCCACCGATAGGTGCCGTGGTGGTGCCGACCGCTCGCTCTGTGCACGCGGCTTAATACTAAGGGTGGGTTCGTGAAATGATCGAGACGATTTACGAAACACAATACACATTTATTTATTTCTAGAAGAGGGCGCCGAAGGCGCTGACGTCGGCCTCTGTACCGCTGGGCCACTACAAACAAATTGCCGGACTTAGGCTCGAATTTATAGTCGATTCTCGCACTTGGCACTCAAGTGCGTCCAACCGTTCCGTGTTCAATGTACACATTTATGTTATGTTCAGATTGTAAAAGTTTTATACTTCATGTTTGAAAAAGGAGTGAAAGAAGCGGAAACGGAGAAAAACTATTGCGTAGCTAGTCCGCTACTCTCACTTCTTTTTAAACATAACAACGTGTACATTGGTGGGACGCACTTGAGTGCTGAGTGTCAAGTGCGAGAAGCGACTATAAATTCGAGCCTTAATGCTAGGCGTTATAACTAGGCTTATACTAATTCGCGAATTACAACTATCGATATCCGCGACGGAGAAGGCGGGGGTCACGCTTTGACTCCGGCAGATACTTAATCTAACTTATCTACTAACGCTCTAAACTACGCGACGCGGGATCTGGCCACTGCCAGATCGTTTCTCGGGTTCGATTATTGCCCGTGAAGCGGGCCGTGGCTCTAGTACGCACCGCTATCTTAGGTGATAGCGGGCTCTACCCGTGGCTCTACACCCGTATGGCTTTACCGTAGTGGTAGCCTGGTGGGCTCGAGTCGCTCTTATCACTACGCTTAGTGACGAGAACTAAGGACCAATGTTTACGGAAGGCACGTCCTCACGATTGGAGGTTCCTTCCCTCAAACAGAGGTTTTGCAAAAATCACTTATTTTACTAAGTGCGTCGGGCCTCGTATTCCTATACCGACGGGAGCTCCCACACCGTCGGTTGACTCCATTACTTACTTGGTCATGTGCCAGCTGCCTGCCACAGTAATCGAAGTG
>NW_017134799.1:4448-7231 GCF_001652005.2 Ceratina calcarata | reverse complement strand
AGTGAAAGAAGCGGAAACGGAGAAAAACTATTGCGTAGCTAGTCCGCTACTCTCACTTCTTTTTAAACATAACAATGTGTACATTGGTGGGACGCACTTGAGTGCTGAGTGTCAAGTGCGAGAAGCGACTATAAATTCGAGCCTTAATGCTAGGCGTTATAACTAGGCTTATACTAATTCGCGAGTTACAACTATCGATATCCGCGACGGAGAAGGCGGGGGTCACGCTTTGACTCCGGCAGATACTTAATCTAACTTATCTACTAACGCTCTAAACTACGCGACGCGGGATCTGGCCACTGCCAGATCGTTTCTCGGGTTCGATTATTGCCCGTGAAGCGGGCCGTGGCTCTAGTACGCACCGCTATCTTAGGTGATAGCGGGCTCTACCCGTGGCTCTACACCCGTATGGCTTTACCGTAGTGGTAGCTTGGTGGGCTCGAGTCGCTCTTATCACTACGCTTAGTGACGAGAACTAAGGACCAATGTTTACGGAAGGCACGTCCTCACGATTGGAGGTTCCTTCCCTCAAACAGAGGTTTTGCAAAAATCACTTATTTTACTAAGTGCGTCGGGCCTCGTATTCCTATACCGACGGGAGCTCCCACACCGTCGGTTGACTCCATTACTTACTTGGTCATGTGCCAGCTGCCTGCCACAGTAATCGAAGTGCTCGCTACGGGTTTGAGGCGGCCTTATTAAGGCGCGCGCCGTGATCGCGGTTGCGAGAAGGCCGCCCGGGCGGCGCCGCCTAGCGGCGGCTCTGAGAGTCTCGCCGTGTCGGACGGGTTGCGCGGTTACGCGGGGACGGAGACGGTATGCTCCGTCACACTTTTTATACTTTGTACAAACTCTGTCCTAAATGTTTATCCACTCGTCTTTCGATTAACATATGTTGTCCAGTTGCCAATGCAACACAAGAACTGCCTCCTACGTCATCAACCATGTCAACTCCAGAGAGCTACACAGATACCGATAACACCTCCATGGATCTATCAACTCTAGAAAACAACATCATCCAAATCCAACCAGCCCGAAAACAAATACGTTTTGAGAGACCAAAACGAATCTAAGGAGAGGGGAATGTGACGCACCCGATAAGAAGCTCTATCTACTGCATAGGACCCGTGACACAGACCAAACTATGACACAGCAACCCTATCTACTGCACATAGGACATAGGACAGGTGACACAGATCAAACTATGACACGGCAGCCCTACAGGACATAGGACCCGTGACACAGACCAAACTATGACACAGCAGCTATGACCAAAACTACTCAAAGTCTAAACCCCCTCCACTCCAACACTCGAACCCTACATAAACCCTTACAACATGTAATACCCTCGGTCTTAAGGAATCTGGAAATAAAGAACAAGGTTAAGTGAACTTCACCGTTTGTCGTAAAGTATCGAACCACCTTCTCAGTTCATTTATTCCTACAACAAATTATCCACGTGACACTAGCGTCCGTTTGGAGCGTGAACTGCTTTGTGAAGTCAGGGCACGCGGGGACTGGGCTGGAGACGAGGAGGCGTTTCAGTTCTTGGAAGCTTCTCTCCTGCGCATCTTCCCATTTTCATGGCTGTTTTTTCTTCAGCAGTATGGTTAGCGTAGTCGTTAAGGTAGACGCGTTCGGCATGAATCGTCGGTACCACGCGATCATACCTAAGAACATCCGGAACCCTTTGGGAGTCGTGGGAGCCGGCATTTCTGTTATGGCTCGAATTTTCTCGGGTTCTGTCCGTATTCCGTGTTCGTTGACGACGTGCCCGAGATACGTGGGCCTATTTGTGCAGACGCGGAACTTCACTAGGTTCATGCGTAGATTGGCCTGCCACAGCCGACGGAAGACCTCTTCTAGTAGCTCCGCAAATGCTCTAGGTGTTCCGCAAATGTTTGACTGACAATAATGATGTCGTCTAGGTATGCGAATACCCGTGGTTCGAGGTCCGTCCCGATAATCCTATCTAGGAGGCGCTGGAACGTGGCCGGCGCTGAGTGGAGGCCGAACGTTAGTACTTGGAATTGCACGAGTCCTCTCCCGGGTACCTTGGAGGCGGTGATTGGACGGCTTTCGGGTGTGAGCGCCACCTGCCAATAGCCGCTTTTCAGGTCGATGGTGGATAGATACCGGATTCCTTGCAACTTATCTTGCGTGGCGTTAATTTATGGTAACGGGTAGGCATCTCGTTCACAGACTTTATTTATCTCGCGGTAGGCTATACAAAACCGCGGTTTACCGACCTTCTTCTTTACGATGACGACTGATGAGGTCCACGGGCTGTGGGACGGTTCGATTACGACGTCCGCGAGCATTTTGGTCACCTCTTCGTCGATTATGGCCTCCATGGTGGGATTTCGCGGCCGATATCACTGTTTTATTGATGTGGCCGTAGTCCATATCTCGTGTGTTAGAAGTAGTGTCACTCCTTTCACTCCGTCGAACTTACCGAGTTCCCGCTGTAGGAAAGCGTTGAAAGCGGCTTCTTCGGTCTTGAGACTTTTGCCGTAAGCCTTCGCTCACCTCGAGGTGGTTTCACATTCAGCCGAATCGATGCGCAAGAGTCGCGTCGGTTCCTGTGGTCGGAGGCCATACGATTTGCTAGTGATGGGCACTATCGACTAATTTAAAGTATCGACTACCTAGGGAATAATCGCAAAGTACTATCGACTAATTAGTCGATAGTTTTTAGTCGAATGAAATATCGCTCTTAGTTAGGTTATGCCTCTATATTATGATCATAGTTTATGGCGTTCTACCGTCTATAAGTATTATAC
>NW_017134799.1:0-2318 GCF_001652005.2 Ceratina calcarata | reverse complement strand
AACTCAGCTGTTTGAATCTATCGCGATCGGAATCGATCGGACGATAGAATTATTAAACAGTTCTATAATAACGAAGCGAGAGAATTGGAATCGAAGCAAGATGGACAGATAGATTCGCCTCGCAGTGGGGAGAAATCGTGGTCTCACGAATTCCGACTGCCGACGAATTATCACTCCTTAATCGACCAGCGAAGAGAGCGTTCCTTTTCGCATCGATATCTTTGAGAATACTTTCAGTGCGTCGTCCCTTGAGGTAGGTTCTTTGAGACGACTCTATACGGCGGCTGAAAAAGAACTGCCAGCAGTTGTTTAAGATCGAGGTATTCTCTATCTTGAACATATTAACGCGAGAAAAAGCGAGCCTGAATTTCAATCCGCTGTTACGTTCGAGTAAAAGGGATTCCCCATCCCAATTTCGACGTACAGCAGAATTCGCTGTGCTTGCATCGCGTCCGAACGGGTTACGTTCCTTGCGAACTGATTAGGAATCTTTTATCGAGATCGCGGTCCTTTGAATGACGGATCTCTTTGCCTTTTGGTGATAGAAGATTCTGTCTGCGACGGAATCGTCCCAATTAAAAAGGAGTTTCTTTACGACCAACTCCACAACGCATTCCTGATCCGAGGTTTTCGGACTTTGAAGGCGATTACCTTGAGCTCGTAAGAGCCGGTAGGGAATTGCGGTTTGAAACGACGTGTTCGTCGCAGACGCGCTCACGTTCTTCAACGGTTTTTCGACGTTGAGGATCGTTAAACCAACGCTGAGAATACTTAAATTAAATTACATGCGTTTTAGGGTACTGATTGCAGCCCTGCTAGCTAAAACTATAGAAATACTTCTGTAGATTATAGCTAAATAAACTTACTGAGAGAACTTTGAACACCTTGTGATTGTTTTAATATCATCTAACATTCACAATGTTTCCGGTGAAAATCCTACGAAAAATGATAAAGTCTTGTGTGGAACGTCGCGATCACGCAACGCTGTTCTATATCTATGAACACACTCCCAATAGGCCTGAATTTGTCAGTCTTTGTTTTGAAGTAAATTTTGATATTGTTAAAGAATATGATCTGACAGTCGCTAACATGAGCGACCCTATTGTGGATGAAGATGAACTCGGTGACGCAACAGCTGATCTGACTCTAGATCATGATGATGATCGAATTGATCATGAATTCGCTGAGATAAATCTAACTGGTGGAAGCGTTGATACCATCACTGATTCCGACAAACTCTACCTTGACGATCCTTCCGCTTGGAATGTACCAGGATTTGAATCTGAGGGTGATTATCGAGATCCCCACGCTCCAAATATGAGCGAGTTCTTCTATTATGATCCATTGAAGAACAAACCAACATCGGCTGAGAGGCAGACTACGACCACTGCTTATAAGGATACAGAGCGACTTCGACCAAAGAACAAACCTGGCCGAAAATGTCCGTCAACTGTAGCTCAAAGACGCATAACACGAGCTGTATCGCGTACTTTAATGCGGGATGCTGACCTCATTCAACGTCGAGGCGTTCAACAGTCTGGATCGCATCATGAAGACATCTATGATGCATATAACATTGATGATTTTTCATTAATCAAAAAGATTCAGATAGCTCGAAGTGCTCTACAAGCACATGGTGACAGAAATGTCGGACTACGGAGTATTCTTATAGTTGATGCTCTTAGCGCTGGAATCCTTGCTTTTATGCAGGCGAACGACTGTGAATCCATCGAATGTAATGGATTCTATTACATTTTGCCAACTTCTTCATCAAATTTGGATGCATATATTTTGGCAAACCAGACGTTTCGCAAGGAATATGGAGTACCTCAGAATGAAGAAGAGGCCCTACGTTATCTGCCTATTGTAGCGCAGCCGAATGATTCAGATTCTGAAGACGTCAGATATGCGCCACACTCACCACCATATAATCCACCATCTCTTTGTGGAAGTGGCAATATCGATGTTATCGACGGGGATGCCGCAAAGTAAAACTCTCAAGTGGAGCTACACCACTGCCCCTCTAGCTTAAAGGATAAAGCACTATCATCTAAGATAGACTGGATTGTCACCACCAGTGATCTGGGTTCGAATCCCATACATACATGAGAGTGCGAATGTGTGGTGCGGTATCTTCAACCATCAAATTATTGGCCCATTCTTTATCGAAGGAACATTAAATGGACAAAAATATGTCCGATTGAAGCACCCAGCTTTTACATGCTTTTCCCTATACCTCGCAACTTCATGTTTCGGGAAACCTTGGGAAAGGTCCTTAACACGGTTCGACGTCATAACAATAGTAACAGATCCTTTGA
>NW_017134798.1:21607-23870 GCF_001652005.2 Ceratina calcarata | reverse complement strand
GGAAGAAAGTGGGTACTTCCTAGTTTTTGTTGGTTGAAGATTGGCCTGGCTTTGGAAAATTATTGAGGATAAGGCAGTGGGTTCCTAATTTTTGTTGGTTGAAGACTGACCTGGCTTTGGGAAATTATGGAGGATAAGGCAGTGGATTCCTAGCTTCTATGATATTCTTTGGAAAATTATGGAAGGAAAAGGCTGTGAAATTGAGACATTTACTATGGGACTGATGAGGATTTATGTGTTACCTGTGATGAGATCGAGCTGACATTCCCTCTGTGGATGGCAATAAAGGAATAGGCAGCACAGTGTCTGTGTGCCACCTCTGTTCTCGAATTAAATAAAACTTCTCCAATGGGTCTGACCTCTCCTCATTGCTTATCTCGTAGTAGTTCACGTCGTTCGCATAGTGGCTTGCCAACGGAGTACTCGTACCTCCTGCAATTAAAATTATTAACAATGTATAAACTACAAACTTAAACAATATCATTATAAGCTTCCCATTACTATTAAAAAGCTGCTTGTAAAATTTTAAATCAATTCATAGGTNGTAGCAGTAGTAGAAATACCAAACTTCCTAGGTTTCCTATATAAAACAACTATACTAATTTCTACTTTCACTGTTTTATTAGATTTTATATTATTAATGAATTGATCTTTCTTATCGACAGTACATTCATAATTTCTAGTAGTGGTCTGTTACTACATTCAGTCCGATTAGTCATATGAAATTAAACGGGGCAGCAGAACGTGAAATTGTCGAATATAAAATGATCTCTGGAAACCGTGACGAGTACCTCGAATCGACAACGATTATCATTACATGCGCTGATTCTGTAAGTTCCTGGGAACATTTTTAAGTCCAAGCAAGTGTTACGAATACCGAAGCAATTCACAACGTACGTGTACGTACATACAGTGGTAATAAAAAGACATGGCAGCCAAAGTGAAATCGAGACATTAAATGTCTGACATGTTTAATCATATATTTATCCACAAGCGATTAATTTACTGTAATCGGATGAACGAGTTTCTTCCTAGGGAAGATCAAGTTGAATCAGAGATAATGGAGGAAAGCTAGGATCGTGTTGCGCAGACGTGCAGGTGAACGCCCTTGCAACTTCAATCATATTATAATTAATATTTAATATTTTCAATTTGTATCAACAGATTTTAATAAATTTTGTACTCAATATTAAATAAATTGTACATAATAATTAAATACATTAGTTAATAAAATTGAATGTAAAAAAACATTGCTATTTATTTATTAAATTTTAATTAACATTTATTGAATATATATAATTAATTAATAGAAAAATATTGTTTTAAGTATTGACTGTTGAAAACTGATAATGAATGCAGTGCGTCTGACCAACAAATCCTGATCTACTTCAAACCGAATCTATTGAAAGTAGTGGGGGTAACCGAATACGTAGATCCGAATAGTTGCAAAAATATGGAAAGCATTAGAAAGAGAGATAGATGGGGACAGCGACCGAAAACTGGTTCTTGCGCAGTTATGGATTCTCGTGACGAGAAGTTCGTTAATAATTGTCCCTTATGGGGACATTTTGGGTACTTTTTTTAACATTTCCCAACACTGATTGTAAGGCATAGAAATTGTATGTCAGAGCATTTGTAAAGAGAATAGAATTTGTGAAAACACGTGCACCTATGTACTATATTAATTGCTGGCCCGACGTTAAATAGTAGCATTCATATTGTTCGTGTAATGGTACGAAATGATGCAGCACGATGCGTCGAGCTAAACGTGTAACAGGTATGCGAAGGCGGTTTTTCCTCAGGTACATAGTGGGGGGCACAGAGCGCACAGTCAAGGTAAAAGTAGGGTAAACGTATCCACGTAGCCATTACAACTCTCCTTCGCAGATCAATCAGAGCGAGTTAAGAATTTTGCAAACTCGATTCTCCAAATGTCCAACTAATTCGTTTATGAATGGCGTTACATTAATAATAATCATAATGAATTATTCAGTATCCTCCATTGAGGATTCATAACTGACCCATCGTCACATTGAATTATTCAATGCTTATCAACATTCGTTGAAGATCTCATTCTGATTTAAACAATTTAGGTTTCAGGTCTTAGGTTTAGGTTAGGTTACGTTAGAATTACAGGTTTAAATAAGTACATGTATAGATTTTAATAAAAATCTTGTAAATATTAACAATTTGCTTTAGAATTATTTATATTATTAATTTTTTACAAATTTGTGTATTTTTTTATATATTTGTAATGACAATT
>NW_017134798.1:19020-20292 GCF_001652005.2 Ceratina calcarata | reverse complement strand
ATCTACCATGGATCCCTAATAAAACCTGCGTTGCACGATTGACTTGATATCGATAAGAGAATGCGAATGACCGAGTGGCACTTGCCAAGGCGTCCAGTTTCGAATCCCTGCGAACGGTTTAAGGTCAACGCACGGATACGTCGACATTCCCGTGGGCTGTCACGCTTGACAATCGTCCAGTGAACGGTTCGTCGAAACAGCCAAAAGAAAAAGAAAAAAAAAAAAAAACCATAAAAGATAGTCTACTCACCGAGTATCGCCTGGAGGGTTTGCTCGTCCCCGTCCCCGATGACATCCATACCTCCGTTGATAATATCGGAGCCCAGAGATGTTCCGGGCCCGATCAACGGGCCCCATTTTGTCTCCAGGCTACGATGTCACTCGACGCTACGTCCCACATAGTTTAATAGAACTCTCTTCCGTTTTTTCCTCTCTCTCTCTCTCTCTCTCCCTCTCCTCAATTATTATACGCACACACCTATTCTAGCTAAGCTATTCTGTGTCTCTCCTGTTTTTTTATCTCTCTCTCTCTCTCTCTTTTTTTTTTTTTTTGTTTGAAGATTCACGATCACAGTTTCACCCAACAGACACGATCTATAATGGGCCCCGTGGACACTGGCGGGCGGAAACACTGCAACCGTTCGACGTACTTCAGTCCGTTTTCTGATTTAGGTAACGACGATTTCTCTCGGACAATGCGCGCTGCGTGGTATCTCCGAGAGGAGCCGTGTCGAATCCCGAGGCGCGGACTAAACTTAAAGCACCGTCAGTGGCGAACGGCCACACGCGTAAACGTGGGTATAATATGTGCGGACGCGCACCGTCCGCATGCCAGACTGGAGAACGAGAACCCGGTCACGTGACCCACCGACGATTTACCCGTAGATACATTCAACAAAACACGCGCGCTTCGCGTTCGTTCTGCGTTGTGTAGAGGGGGGATTAGAGCGGGGGGGGGGGGACGGTCGTTTTGTGTTGGCTTGTGGACCTGAGGAGGTGAGACGGTTTCGAAAATTGTTCACTGACGAGACTTCTTGAGATGTTAGAACGATTTATAGGCAGATTGGAGTGGGATGGAAAGTTTGAACGGACCTCGGGATCTAGAGAGGGCGACACTTGCATAGATCTCCCGCGTTTAATTCAAATAGATCTTCTTGGTTTTTGCATGGAGGAGTTCTGATTTAGAAGAGAATTAGAATTTTTATAATTTGGGATTATGAGGGTTTTTTAGAATGACTAATACTAAAGGTATTAAATATTATATAGAATCAT
>NW_017134798.1:11125-17450 GCF_001652005.2 Ceratina calcarata | reverse complement strand
ATATAATATTTAATAACTGTTAAAATTTCAATTGTTTATCATTGTTTTTATGTTTCAGGATTCATACAACCTTAAAACATTTGAATTCTACAGTACATCCACGCAGATAATCGTCAAGATTGTTCACGACAGTCTAAAGTATGTATATCGTTCAGTTCAATAGTTTTTAAACAATCAATCATTTTATTCTTGTGGTATTAAAGACACGTGAAAACGTAGAATAATTCGAAACAGTGAAAAGTCATCGACATAACTCCAACAGCATTCAATATTGCAACAACAGTGCATTTATACATTGCACTGCAACATTTCTCATGATTTTTATGTAATTGTTACATCGATATTGTTAAGTGTCCCAAAGAAAGTTACTTGACCAATGAGAGCGCGCGTAGGTCTGCGCTGACCAATGGCCGAGCGTCACGACCCAACCTATCCGTGGCTGGACGCGAGCCCTGCGCGTGCTCTCATTGGTCAGTGTTTTCCGTTCGTAATTCAAAAACCATGCAATTAATCATAAAGAAGAGCATAATCGATAAGGAATTATAGAAATACCATCTATACTTTCCAAAATTCATTTGTTCCTGCAGCAAGATTGTTTAAAATATTGCAATCTTCCAATATTTTTGCTGCAATATTGAGTGCTGTTGAGAAATACGACGAAAATAAGTTTGTACATTAAAAAGAACATTTTTGTTGCTCTATTGCCATTTCACTTTCCCTTAGAAGCTCGTAAGTCCCACTTATTGTCAGCTACAGACTAACACACTCAGAGCAATGATCATAAAAAACAAAACAAGTCATTTCTACCCCACGAGACTGTAATAGAATTTCATGAAACAATAACGGAATATAATAATTACAGTTTTGTTGTTTTTTTTACACACTGTACAAGTGTTTCGAGCTGCGTTTCGCTAACCACATTAAGAATTTTTAGTCAATAGTAATTCGACCTTATGACAGTCGAGAATGTTCTGCTTTGTACATTACAGAAGCAATTATTTCTATTGAGATTTGTAAACTTATATAATAAACGTATTGTACTACCTGCGTTCAGTCTTTGATCGAATAATAAATTAATTGATAGTTGATGGAAACGAACGGTGCATTTTAACCAGTAAAATTAACTAGGAACTACGAATAGGATTAAAAACATTTGAATCTGTCTGGGTCCCAAATTTCATAATCCACGATTTCATCGTTAGCTTAAATAATCAACAACCACCGCGTTTGTTCAACAACGAATTGGACAGCTGCGCTCGTTTCGCTAAGCTAAAAGCGGACCGGCGATCATGTCATAGAAAGTACGAGTGTCCAAGGACCCTATTTCATAACACACAGACGATAAAAGCCTGATCGATTCAGGCGAAACCCTGATACCAAGTTTTAGTCGATTTGAATTTCCCGCCTTTTAAACAGTTTTAATTCCGTTTAGGAATAGCGCGGCTATAGCGCGGCGGGTCAATAAACCGTTTACCTGTTCCTGTTGAGCTTAGCGACTGATATTAATTGTCAACGATTCGTCATGGCAGTATAGAAATGGCAGCGTATTTAGTTAGACGAAGATTCATCCTGCATAAGTTATAATAGAGACCGTCCCGTCTCGAAGGTCAGGTTTCATTCGAGGACGAAGTAAGATAGACCCACAGTCGTTTGTCAATTCCCATGATCATCGTTCTTGTGGTTTCATTCTCCCGAGGTCGACGACTTCCCACCGTCGAGCGTCTGCTCGTACAGGCACAGAGCGCGATGGACGAACTCGTACTGCTCCGCAGTCTGCACCATGCCACCTCGATCGTATCTGAAACAAGGAGCCATTTTGTAATGAACGAATTTACCTCAGACCTTAATTAAATCATTTATTTAATACTGGGCATATAAATTAGTTCTGTCCATTTTCAAAAGATGGCCGAACAGGAGACTTAGGCCTGTATTCAGAGTCGTTGCTTATTCTTAAGATCATCTTAAGCATTTGCTTAAGTCCCTGTTCTCTGTACAAGACAAGGACTGGAAATATGGGATAGACAGGGCTATCAAATTCTTAAGACGAACTTAAGAATAAGCAACGACTCTGAATACCGGCCTTAATTGTATTTCTTCACAGCCAACTTCACATTTAAGCATTTAACTTAAATGTCCATCACCAAATGAATTTGTACTCCCAATTAATGGCTCATTTACCTCATTTGACAGAGGATGCCTAGAACGTCTACGTTCCCATCGCGCCTCAACTGTGTCATCCCAGTGGCCAAAGCTATGAAGCAGCCAGTCCTCCCGATTCCTGCGCTGCAATGGACGATCACAGGGCCTGGTAAGGAAATCACTTCAGATGCTAGACTAACAAGAGTGTCCGCAGCTTGAGGCACCGCATGATCCGGCCATGAATCAAACCTATAATAATTAAATTATTAATACTAAACTCTGAATCATAACTATTATATAATGACTTTGTTAATGTTCCAAGGTTTTAATTAAGTTACCAGTAATGTTGGACGTGTCGCCTCTCCCCCTCGTGTCTGATCTCCAAATCTCTGACCGTGTAGCCTTCTCTAGAAATAATCGAGTTGACGACGACGGTGAATGGCCCGACCTGTACTCGGTTGTTTTTGTCCAATGGGAAGTACGCGTCGCATTTCGTTTTCGCTGCCTCGTGCAATTTAGTCATCATCACGACGACGGACACCTTCTCCGCCCAGACCATCTTCCAAAAGTCGCCGACGGTGTGGGCCAGTGGTCCCTGCGTTGCGATGTACCGAGCGTCTTCTCCATCGTATCCCTATTAATTTCAAGTATTAATAACAGAATTAGCAATTAAATTTGGTAAAATGTACTACTGAATGAAGCTACCCAAGCTAGATTAAAGGTACCCAAGAAAAAAAACCTTAAGAGCGTTCTTACACATTTCACATTATGAGGCTGATTCATAAATGGTGGACAAAACTATAGGAAGAGATAACTAATTATTTCAGGATGAATGTTGATTAACTTCTTTTTTTCTAAATGCATAAGGAACCTAAGGAAGGGTTTTCCTAGGTAGGATTTATCCCATTTTACCTACTAAAGGTTTTCCCCCTCCACAGGCAGCACCCTGAACGAATGCGAGATGAAGAGAGGACTTTAGGTGATGAAAAAAGAGGAAGTGAAGACAATTCTTGGGTCTAAAGACTGCAGATGGATAAAAACCCCCCCACAAAATAAGGAATTTCTAAAGTTTGGTCCACCATTGACGAAACAACCTGTAGATTAAGTACATATTTGACATCATATCAGGGCTCACTGAGAACAAATTTTCCCAAACAGATAAGACACAATGTAAATATGTTTTCAAGGTGCAGTCTACCTCAACAACTAATGACAATAATGATAATAATTTAAAGAAATTAATAGATGCTCCTAAATTATATACAGTCTTCTTTAAATAATCCCACCTGCATTGAACCTTAAGAATAATAAATAATTGTAAACGTACCCGAATGTAATTAGCGTTGATGTAACTGGAGAGAGGATCCTCGGAGGGGCCAGGTAGAATGACCCTCGACTGCGGGTTCGGTAACACGGAACAGTATCTATTCTTAACTCCGGACCCGCAGATGTCCAACTTCTCAGGTAAGTTCAATGGGACCTCCCAGAATTCTTTGTGCAACGACGCCGGATCGCTCACAGCTTTTCTCAATTGTGCTCTTGAAAGGACATTGCCGGCGCTTAACAGAAATTCCTCCGCGGTGCACTCGCGGGTCGGCGTGACGATGTGCGGCGGGCTCTCCGGTGGAGGCGCCAGTTCTATGGTCAAACTGGCGCTGGATCCCCGACGTTCTAAGAGTCTCTTCGACTTCACGCGTATTGGCTCCGGTCTCCGTTCCGGTGTCATCACCGACATCACCTAAAAACAAATTTTAATATGTTTAACATTGTAATTAACACGAAAGTAAGAAAAAAGTGTTTTATTAAGGACAACTAATAACTGGGACATCCTGTATATATGCATGTCTCTATTCAAAACCAGTCATTTTGTTTTTAGTACTTATACAATACATAATTCTAGAAAATTGTGGAAAAAGAAAGCAAGTCATCTCATAGTGAGGATAATAAAGGTAACAGTAAGGTCAGTCTTGAACGGTAGTCGTGGGAAGGATATAATAACTCTTGTAAAACAGGAGTTTCCCTTCACAGATTTAACAAAAGAAGTCCTGATGATACCCTGTAAACCCAGAAACGTACTAACGTACTTTCCACCCATTCAGTTATACCTGAACTTAAAGTTAGACTTGCAATAATGCCCAAATCTTCTTCTAGAAAATATTTGAATAGAAATTAGACCCTGAAGAATTGCTTTTCTAATAATTACTGTTAATAATTTTCAAAAGGAAGTACCAACGTCCTTTCCACCTAATTCAGTTATACCTGAACTTAAAGTTAGACTTGCAATAAAGCCCAAATCTTCTTCTAGAAAATATTTGAATAGAAATTAGACCCTGAAGAATTGCTTTTCTAATAATTACTGTTAATAATTTTCAAAAGGAAGTACCAACGTCCTTTCCACCTAATTCAGTTATACCTGAACTTAAAGTTAGACTTGCAATAAAGCCCAAATCTTCTTCTAGAAAATATTTGAATAGAAATTAGACCCTGAAGAATTGCTTTTCTAATAATTACTGTTAATAATTTTCAAAAGGAAGTACCAACGTCCTTTCCACCTAATTCAGTTATACCTGAACTTNTGCACTCTTATGGCAATCAGCAATAACTCAAAAAAACTTCACTTTCATCTCAATGCATCTTCAATAACTCACATAATAAAAATATTAAAAATCATCATTTATAATTCTGCAAATTATTCATAAATTTTGTCACTTAATTTAAAAATGATTAAATATCTGCCATATTTAAATGAACGTGGATTTGAAAAATGCATTTAACATCCGGTGGTGGTCGACTTCCGCGTAATGCAGGAAGTAAACATCGCGTATATATTTTATGAACGGCGGAGACTCCGTAACGTGGGCGAGAGAGAGCGAGTGAGAGGTACACCAACGAGAGCGGCTGCGACAAACGGATGAATAGAGGCTCCAGTCCAGTCACTGACACGTACGCACATTCACAAGTAAACCGCATCCGGTCGCGGCCGATTCCAGAAGAAAAGCGATCGAAGATAACACAAACGAGGATTATACCTTTAGCTAGAGACAGGCAGAGTACGAGGGCCAGATTGGCTCGATGAAAGACGGGCCCAAAAGGGCCGAAGGCACGGTTTGAAAGCAGCGGCTGCGTGAATGTTCGTAGGACAGCCATAGTCGATGGCCGGAGAGTCGGGACGATGTCGACTGCGCAAGACTCCTGCTCCAACTGGCGAAAGAAACGATCGTGCACCCTGACCTGGGCTCCGGTTCCACTCGGCCTTGTGCTCGCAGCTTGTGCGGGAGTAAATACCGGCCAATCAGCGGCCGACGGCACGCATACGGAGACCAATAGCCTCACGGGTTTACCAGTAGTACTCCGGCAATTTGGCGGGAGGGAATCAAGGTGAATGAAAGCGAGCCACGTGCAACTAATCATAGTAAAGTGCAATCGAAATCAAGTTTCACGTTTCGCCCATTCACGAGCCTTTCCAACCGCAAACATTCGTTTTCCGAGCTTGCAGTAACCGCAGACAGCGAATACTTTCATTAAACATTGTGTAAAAACGAAAAACTGATGAAGAAATAGGAATTGAATGGCTCAAGTAGTACAGAGAACCTTGTCTCATTCATTTACAATTATTTTCAAGCACAAATCCTCGTTTTTCAAGTTTCCATTGGTCGTAGATAAGAAATAAGTTCATTAAACATTGTGTAAAAACGAGAAAGTGATGAAGAAATAGGAATTGAATGGCTCAAGTAGTACAGAGAACCTTGTCTCATTCATTTACAATTATTTTCAAGCACAAATCCTCGTTTTTCAAGTTTCCATTGGTCGTAGATAAGAAATAAGTTCATTAAATGTTGTATAGAAACGAGAAAGTGATGAAGAAATAGGAATTGAGGGCCTCAAGTAGTGCAGAGAATCTCGTCTCACTCATTTACAATTATTTCTAAACACAAATCTTCATTTCTCGAGCTTCCATTGGTCGTAGATAAGAAATAAGTGCATTAAATATTGTATAAGGACGAAAAAGTGATGAAGAAATAGGAATTGAGGGCCTCAAGTAGTGCAGAGAATCTCGTCTCACTCATTTACAATTATTTCTAAACACAAATCTTCATTTCTCGAGCTTCCATTGGTCGTAGATAAGAAATAAGTGCATTAAATATTGTATAAGGACGAAAAAGTGATGAAGAAATAGGAATTGAGG
>NW_017134798.1:7397-9194 GCF_001652005.2 Ceratina calcarata | reverse complement strand
TAATTTATTTCGCCTAAACGTGTGCAGTTTAACAATTAATTACCCTCCTCATCACGAAGTGTATTTATAATTAGACCAAGAAAACAAGTGTATCTCGTCAGGTTTTGTGGGTCACGGATACCCGTCACGGTGTTCAACATTGTTTAAAGAAACGCTCTCTGACGTACTGCCGATGAATCATTGGCCGCGTCGTGAAACGAAAGTTTCTGACAAAGAGAATCGTTTATGTATCGTGTGCTCGAATTACCGTGAGCCAAGACGGCGTCGTAACACTGCTTCATGCTGGTGCCCTCGCCGTAAAGTCCCATTCGGGGCTCGAGCTTCCCTCCTTCGAGCCTCATAACGGATCGACCCGGTCTTTATTTATCTTGCAGCATCGTGGAAAATACGAGTCGAAAGTCACTCGAGTTTATCGATTATTGTTCATCGGTTAAGACAATATCCGATCGGCTAGACGGCGACGGTCGTGTCTTACGCGCTCCTCAAGAATATCTCGGTGATTCAGAAAGCCGGATGTTGCCCATTCATCCCTGCCATACGCCCATACGATCGTCCGACGTTCCCACTCTTCTGTTTACGCTTCTGCCTACTCGCGAAATCAACGTTTCATTACTGCCATTCACGCTATTTTCGGTCTTATCAAAACTCTGCTCGGTTCGTCGGGTTTGATCAACTCAAAAATCGTTTCTCTTCACACGAAATTACATTCTTCACATTTCTTCATCTTGAATTGATTATAAAAGAAGATTTTCTTATCAAAATTCCGCTCAACTCTTCAGGTTTCAAGTAAAAAACGTTATCTCTTCACACAAAACCATACTCTTCACGTTTCTTCATCTCGAATCGATTATAAAAGAAGATCTTCTTATCAAAACTCAGCTCAGCTCTTTAGGTTTGATCAACTCAAAAACCAAAACTTCGCCAGTTCTTCAGACTTCAACAAAAAAACCGTGTCTCTTCATACAAAACCACATTCTTCTCATTTTATTCCTCGTTCCTTCATCTCGAATTAATAAAAGAAGATTTTCGTATCAAAACTCAGCTCAGCTCTTTAGGTTTGATCAACTCAAAAACTAAAACTTCGTTCAGTTCTTCAGACTTCAACTAAAAAATCGTGTATCTTCACACAAATCGATGTTCTTCGCATTTTCTTTATCGTTTCTTTATCTCGAATTGATTGTAGAAACAGATTTTCTTATCAAAACTTCGCTCAGATTTTTAGGTTTGATCAACTCAAAAATCATGTCTACACAAAACCACACTCTTCTCATTTCTTCATCGTTTCGTCGCATCGAATTGGTTATAAAAAACAGATTTTCTTATCAAAACTTCGCTCAGTTCTTCAAACTTAAACTAAAAAATNGAAAAAATAAAAAATTTTTTTGTATATAATAAATAAGAATTCATAGATTGAGAATCATTATTATTATTACTAACGACCAATAAATAGACACGAATTGCTCTTTGCTATTTGCTATTTAAGAAAACAAAAGACGGTACGAGGTTTCCATTGAAACTAGATTAGACTATACTAAATCGATTCCCTGGCGGTTGACTCATAGGAAATCTACGTGACCCCACGCCTCATGTCAGTCTACTAATTAAACTAGCCATTCTCACACACAAAACCAAATCCAATACACCTTCAATTTGACAGATACCACAATTTCTCACACAAACAATATTCAATGCCTTCAATTGCAAATGCAAGTCAATTATTATTAAACAAAAACATTTGTTTTTTCTAAAATTATACACAGAGACATCTGTACTTAAATTAACAAAGCAAGAATAGCC
>NW_017134798.1:4530-6900 GCF_001652005.2 Ceratina calcarata | reverse complement strand
GCATTAAATATTGTATAAGGACGAAAAAGTGATGAAGAAATAGGAATTGAGGACCTCAAGTAGTGCAGAGAATCTCGTCTCACTCATTTACAATTATTTCTAAACACAAATCTTCATTTCTCGAGCTTCCATTGGTCGTAGATAAGAAATAAGTGCATTAAATATTGTATAAGGACGAAAAAGTGATGAAGAAATAGGAATTGAGGACCTCAAGTAGTGCAGAGAATCTCGTCTCACTCATTTACAATTATTTCTAAACACAAATCTTCATTTCTCGAGCTTCCATTGGTCGTAGATAAGAAATAAGTGCATTAAATATTGTATAAGGACGAAAAAGTGATGAAGAAATAGGAATTGAGGACCTCAAGTAGTGCAGAGAATCTCGTCTCACTCATTTACAATTATTTCTAAACACAAATCTTCATTTCTCGAGCTTCCATTGGTCGTAGATAAGAAATAAGTGCATTAAATATTGTATAAGGACGAAAAAGTGATGAAGAAATAGGAATTGAGGACCTCAAGTAGTGCAGAGAATCTCGTCTCACTCATTTACAATTATTTCTAAACACAAATCTTCATTTCTCGAGCTTCCATTGGTCGTAGATAAGAAATAAGTGCATTAAATATTGTATAAGGACGAAAAAGTGATGAAGAAATAGGAATTGAGGACCTCAAGTAGTGCAGAGAATCTCGTCTCACTCATTTACAATTATTTCTAAACACAAATCTTCATTTCTCGAGCTTCCATTGGTCGTAGATAAGAAATAAGTGCATTAAATATTGTATAAGGACGAAAAAGTGATGAAGAAATAGGAATTGAGGACCTCAAGTAGTGCAGAGAATCTCGTCTCACTCATTTACAATTATTTCTAAACACAAATCTTCATTTCTCGAGCTTCCATTGGTCGTAGATAAGAAATAAGTGCATTAAATATTGTATAAGGACGAAAAAGTGATGAAGAAATAGGAATTGAGGACCTCAAGTAGTGCAGAGAATCTCGTCTCACTCATTTACAATTATTTCTAAACACAAATCTTCATTTCTCGAGCTTCCATTGGTCGTAGATAAGAAATAAGTGCATTAAATATTGTATAAGGACGAAAAAGTGATGAAGAAATAGGAATTGAGGACCTCAAGTAGTGCAGAGAATCTCGTCTCACTCATTTACAATTATTTCTAAACACAAATCTTCATTTCTCGAGCTTCCATTGGTCGTAGATAAGAAATAAGTGCATTAAATATTGTATAAGGACGAAAAAGTGATGAAGAAATAGGAATTGAGGACCTCAAGTAGTGCAGAGAATCTCGTCTCACTCATTTACAATTATTTCTAAACACAAATCTTCATTTCTCGAGCTTCCATTGGTCGTAGATAAGAAATAAGTGCATTAAATATTGTATAAGGACGAAAAAGTGATGAAGAAATAGGAATTGAGGACCTCAAGTAGTGCAGAGAATCTCGTCTCACTCATTTACAATTATTTCTAAACACAAATCTTCATTTCTCGAGCTTCCATTGGTCGTAGATAAGAAATAAGTGCATTAAATGTTGTATAGAAACTAGGAAGTGATGAAGAAATATGAATTGAGAGTCTCAAATAGTACTGAGCATCTTGTTTCGTCCATTAACAATTATTCCTAAGCACAAATTTTCATTTTTCGAGCTTCCATACGTCGTAGATAAGAAATACTCTCATTAGCCACTATATAAAAACGAGAGAAGAAATAGATTGATTGAGTACCACGAATAATTCAGAATTCCTGAAGAGTAAGAATGATTCTCCTAAAGAAACCTTACGTCTTAGATTTAAATTGCTACTAATTTATTCCAAACCACCGAAGAACAAAACAAAACCACCTGAAGGAGTCTTAAGTTAAGAAGAGATTTTTTGTACCCACCATATTTAATAAAATAACCTAAATAGTATGAAGGTGATTCACTACTGTTTCACGTTAATTTGAATCTACAATCTGTGCTTATTATCATTATTGACAGACTCGACAAATGCAGATTTCAATTAAAGAAGAAGAAAACAAGATTTGAAC
This sequence comes from Ceratina calcarata, assembly GCF_001652005.2. Lineage (NCBI taxonomy): Eukaryota > Metazoa > Arthropoda > Insecta > Hymenoptera > Apidae > Ceratina > Ceratina calcarata. The sequence goes on along the minus strand of NW_017134798.1, from coordinate 4,853 downwards.
TGACGTTTGATGATTTTAAGTTTGTAAGCCTGCAATTATTATTATTGCAGAGAAGAAACAGTTTTACTAAGCAAAACCTTCAACTTCGATTTTAATTTTCAGAATGTTTCAATTATTAGAAGCTTCCATTAAACATGATGAATGAATGAAAAGGCCAGAGCATTCAACTAATAGCGATTGTTCTAGAAACTTTCCTGAAGTGTATTTCAATAGAAACATTGAATATATATATAGAAATCTGTAAAATTTTTATCTACGGTTTCTTATTAATTAATAAGTTCTAGATTTTATGCATTTATAAAAAGGTGGTCTAAATTCCTATT
>NW_017134798.1:1343-3012 GCF_001652005.2 Ceratina calcarata | reverse complement strand
AACTTCGCCAGTTCTTCAGACTTCAACAAAAAAACCGTGTCTCTTCATACAAAACCACATTCTTCTCATTTTATTCCTCGTTCCTTCATCTCGAATTAATAAAAGAAGATTTTCGTATCAAAACTCAGCTCAGCTCTTTAGGTTTGATCAACTCAAAAACTAAAACTTCGTTCAGTTCTTCAGACTTCAACTAAAAAATCGTGTATCTTCACACAAATCGATGTTCTTCGCATTTTCTTTATCGTTTCTTTATCTCGAATTGATTGTAGAAACAGATTTTCTTATCAAAACTTCGCTCAGATTTTTAGGTTTGATCAACTCAAAAATCATGTCTACACAAAACCACACTCTTCTCATTTCTTCATCGTTTCGTCGCATCGAATTGGTTATAAAAAACAGATTTTCTTATCAAAACTTCGCTCAGTTCTTCAAACTTAAACTAAAAAATCGTATCTCTTTACACAAATCGACATTCTTCCCATTTTTTTCATCGTTTCTTCACTTCGAACTGATTATAAAAAAAAAGAATTGTTTCTTATTAAAACTTTGCTCAGTTCTTCGGATTTGATTAACTCAAAAATCGTGTCTCTTCACACAAACCCACACTCTTTGCATCTCTTCATCGTTTCTTCATCTCGAATTGTTTATAAAGAAAAATTGTCTCATCGAAACTCCATTTAGCTCCTTAAGTTTGATCAACTAAAAAATCGTGTCTCTTCACTTAAAACCACACTCTTCCCATTTCTTCAGCTCGAATTGATTAATTGTGAACGGTGATTAACTGTTGCGTCCTTTTAACGTTCAACGAACTTGTACGTGCCATAAATGCTGTGCGGACGTTTGTCGCTGGACAATGCTAACGGTCCGTCGTTGCCGCGACACCGCGGGACCGATTGAAAAATCAATAACCGGCCTAGCAAGGACCGAATCTTCGAACCTCCGCTGGATTCGTGAATTAACTGAATCCATTGAGCAAAGTCGAGCCTCCTAGCGTCACGGAACACCGACTGGAATCACGTTTTACCAGCCATTTGACTATAAATTTTTTTTTTATATTCACTTTGACAAAAGAACTCGTTTGTCCATTGAAAGGATTCGACTAAAAAGTTCAATGAAGTGAGTCGATTGTTTAGATTCTCAACTAACTTCGTGTCCTATTTTTGAGATTCGTCAGAAAGACTGATTTTGTTATTCGGAATTAATTGTTTCACTGATTAGTTTCGAGATATTTCGATGTATCGATTTGAATGAATAATTGTTGGGAGCACAGAGAGAAAATTGATTGGCAGGGACGAGTACGCGGCGACGTTCGTACGAAACGTAGGGCGGCCGTGGCACCGACTAAATTAGAGGCTCCATTCACCCTTCGGAGGGGCTTGCGAGCTTTCGTAGGGCGCACGCAGCCAGACACGCACTTGCGTAAAATTACGTATCGCCCAGCGTGGGTGGCATCGAGAACCCTGCTAAGACGAATGCCCACAGAGAGGAGAAAAAACAGGAAAGGGGGTTCAGTAAAAAGTTCCACCTTAAACTGACCTTCCCAAGGACGAATTTTTTTAACCTTTAATCATTCAATATTAATTTTGTTAGTCAAGAGATTTATAGTTAGTATAGAGATTTATAGATTAGTAAGAGATTATAGTATGAAACTTTATTTTTTATATTCCAT
>NW_017134798.1:0-719 GCF_001652005.2 Ceratina calcarata | reverse complement strand
TGGAATAATAGTTAATACAAAAATCGTTATACTCACCAGTCGTAACCAGCGAGTGGCACTTTTAGGTCCGCACGAAGCACTGGAGTCCGTTACTCATTTCAGGACCCCTTTGACAAGAAGCCGGGCCTAAAAAATGCATAGTACGCCTCGGTCCCAGATCTCACGGGCGTCCATTCAGTACCGCGGGAGTCTCAGCTCGTCTACAGAACATGCAATCATCGACACGGCACCGTTTTTTTTCACCAGGGAGACGAGAACCGTCGACGGGGCCCAACGGCGAGGGGTCCGATCAATCCGTACGCGGTCGAGTCGATGTTGAGGTCGCGCGACGACGAAGCCGGGCCACTCGCATCGGACGCATCTGAATGGCGTCTGAACGGGTTGCAAAATGACGGCCAACTGCATTCACCTCTTTAGGTGGAGGGTGGCGAGGTGGAGTGCAGACGCGCGCATTCGTGACACGGATACGGGGCATCCCCTCTCGGGCAACCCCCTTCATCCCCCGACTGTGTCAGCCGCCCTCTCGCACCACAGCATAGTTTCACTGTCTTTCATGCATCGGTTCTTTGTTCAGGTTATATTATTAATGGGTCATATGATCACTGATGAAATAATTCATAACCGGGGATCCTGTTGTAGTTCACGTGATCATTGCTACGATACTCCATCTTGTAATTGTTTTTATAGTTAATATGGTTTTTGGTATGATGTCTCAATGG
>NW_017134797.1:0-428 GCF_001652005.2 Ceratina calcarata | reverse complement strand
TTCTATTATCGTTTAAGTATATAGTCCATACATTCTTAAAATCTGATTGATCAGGTCGTCGCGACACCGAAATCGTTGCTGCGTCACCCGATGGCCGTTTCCTCTTTCGACGACATGGTTACTGGCACCTCGTTCAAACCTGTGCTAGCCGATCCCTATGTAAAGCCTGGTACCATACAAAAAGTACTGATGTGCAGCGGGAAAGTGTACTACGACTTGGTCCAGGAACGACAAACCCGCAAGTTGGAAGATAAAATAGTTATAATTCGCGTGGAGCAACTGTGCCCGTTCCCTCACCTCCATCTGGCACAGGAAGTGGCCAAATATCCGAACACTAAGGTACGCAGGCTTTCAGTAAAAAGTTTTCGATCGATGATAATAAAATCATTAATTAGACTGCAGATTTTTATGAAAAGTAAAACATTTAT
>NW_017134796.1:0-429 GCF_001652005.2 Ceratina calcarata | reverse complement strand
CGTGTCTCGCGATGGATCGCGAGATAGGAGAAAGTCACCCGTCCATCTGTACTGCCGGAATTGCGGAACCAAAGGGGAAAAAGGCAGAAAAACCCATCGGTTTGAAGAAAGGAATTCGCGCAGCAGCTCNCCAGCCGCTCGGATCAAAATCAAAGTTGCGGAATTGAAGGAAGAAATTGGAGAATTCTTAATCGATGGAGGTTCAGTAGTGAACCTCGTAGATTACGATGCGCTGAGGAAACCTGTGGAATTCACGACGCGGGAACGCTTGACCATCACCGGCTTGGCGCCGGCGACGGTTCACACAATAGGCACCGTGAAAATCCATGTCAACCCGGCGCCGGCACTTTTCCACGTGTTAAAAAACTTTCCTCTACCAATCAGTGGGATAATTGGAAGCCCTTTCCTTTTACAAGAGGAAGCGGAGAT
>NW_017134795.1:0-428 GCF_001652005.2 Ceratina calcarata | reverse complement strand
TGCACTCAGCTTTTGATATTCTGAATTATTTTAATATATTTATGATTTCTTAACATTCTTTCCTCTAATAATCTGAAGCCTGTTTATAATTCTTAACGTTCCCAATTAAATAATCTATTGAATCCTCGAAGTGTCTGCCAAATTAGAAATTTATTGGGGAGTCAGTATATTAATTGCAATTTCAGATTAAGAATGAAACTGTACAGCGTATCCGACGGACCACCGTCTCTCGCCTGTCGCCAAGCTTTAAAAGCTTTAAACGTCGAATACGAATTGGTCGACGTTAACTACGCCACGGGTGAACACATGACAGACGAATATGGAGAAGTATTATTGAAATTGATAAATAATTTTCATTTCATTTTTTTAGTATGATCGCAGACTTTTCAATTGCTGCAAATTAATTACATAATTTTTATTCTTATTCA
>NW_017134794.1:0-428 GCF_001652005.2 Ceratina calcarata | reverse complement strand
CCTAGCTAATGAGCCTGTTAATGAAACTTAGTACGACGACTGTTTCGTGCTGCTTAATTGGAGAATCGGATCTCGTTCACTTCTGCTTTCAGCGCGTTCCCCTTTCCCCGCGACGTTTCACGGAAAAACCTGTCGGGAGTATCGCGCGAAACGAGACTGACTCATTCGGGAAGAAACGGAAAGGCCGAGTTTGCGGATCGTGACGCATGTACCAACACCAACGTCGAGTGCATCTATGACGCGCCACGTGTGCTATTTCGAACGCACGTGTGAAACAGGTTACAGACTCTCCTGTAATTATATTGTAATATGGAACAGCAAGTGTCTTTCAGCATAAATAATCTAATTTTTAATAACAATTTTCGATTTAAATTAATTTTTTTGTATATATTTTATTCTGTTGTAGCTTCACATAATGACTACGAAAT
>NW_017134793.1:0-428 GCF_001652005.2 Ceratina calcarata | reverse complement strand
GTTATAAGTAAATGTTAATAACTATATCTCATAAACGAAATTTAAATGACTTGAGTAATAAATATAATTTTAAATATACTTACATAGTCGTGTTATAATTCATTTCTTAAATATAGCACATTAAAAATGTTTTGTTAAGAAAATCCAGTGCCGAGTTAAGCCTCGTCCAAGACAAATGTTTCTTCACTCTGGACGAGGCTTTAAATGGTTTACTTTGTTTTCAATGTTTTCATAGAGCGCCACCTTTCTCTTTCTTACCGAGGCTGACGAAAGAGACATTTGCCGTGGACGAGGCTTAACTCGGCACTGGATTTTCCTAATAAAACATTTTTACTGTGCTGTATTTAAGAAACGAATTATAATACAGCTATGTAAGTATATTTAAAATTATATTTATTACTCAAGTCTTTTAAATTTCGTTTATGAGA
>NW_017134792.1:0-428 GCF_001652005.2 Ceratina calcarata | reverse complement strand
GATTATTTATTTAGTTTAGTCATTTTATTTCGTTATATTGATTCGTTATTTTCTTAAAACGCTTCGTACTGAGTGAAGCCCTTATTCACGCATCTACGGCCGCGCGTGACGTTCCAAGCCACGACTCTTGTCGCTACTCTCAGTGGTCAGTGTTTTTCGTTAATAATTCAAAAACTATGCCTCACTTTTCACTTTACAATAGAAAACTATTATTCAGCATTATTCTTCCAATTTGCCATTTTCGGCTCTAACACTTTTTACGGAACACCCTGTATAGATAAAATAATAGTGTCTCCCACCACAGAAAAAATTTGCTTCTGTCCCCACCCCTTGCTTTATATAATTTATTAATGTATAAATAAATATATAAATTAAATAATAGTAACAATCGACTTTTACTTTTACAAAAGTTATTTTTAAATCTTTGC
>NW_017134791.1:0-428 GCF_001652005.2 Ceratina calcarata | reverse complement strand
GGATTGATTTAATTGTTTTGCCGATTCGTAAAGCCTGCTCCAGTTAGAAGTGGTCAGTTGGTCTTCTTTAGAGTGAAGCGAATTCACGACTGTGTCGTTATTTGAAAGGGAGTAATCACGATAAAAATTGATTCGAATAGATGTGATTTGATATTTGTGAAGAAATTTTTATAAGGATTTGAAATCCTTTGATTTACATTACTAATTCTTTGAAGATGGCAAGTTTCTATATCAATGTCATGAATAATTCGTATTTAACATTGACAAACTGCACTAATATGATGTTTAATTTAATATAAAAACGATTTTAAAAGCTCTTAAATTCATGCTTTTATAAAGTGTAATAATTTCCAACTCAACAACCGTGAACGTAATACATGCAAGGTACCATCGAATATGGTAGAAGAAATCTGATGGTTTGGAGATGT
>NW_017134790.1:0-428 GCF_001652005.2 Ceratina calcarata | reverse complement strand
TATGATTATTAAATAGGTGGTGGATGTAGGGGATTTTAGAATGTTTTCTGTATAATTATTATAAATAATATTCAATGACATTGATTGCAATAGTAGTAACAAACTTTTTCTTTTAATTTTATGATTTTTCGTAATGTTTAGCTCATAAATACTTGTAGTTTCATTATTTAAGTTACAGTACTGAAAAAAGGAAGAAACTTTTCTGTTATAACAGCAAGAACTCAATTTTCAACAGAATATCCTAATTTACATGTAGATACTATTTTGCAAAATATTTTGTATAGCACTTTATCTTTACTTGATATCGGTTCGTTAAAGTATTTTCTCTTTCATAACGATAACTGTTGAAGTATTTTTTGTTTGCTATGAATATAGTATAAAGTATAGGATCAGCATAGGTTTCAAAAAGAGAAATCTATAAGAAGACG
>NW_017134789.1:0-428 GCF_001652005.2 Ceratina calcarata | reverse complement strand
TTACTTATTATTTAATCAATTATTAGGTTAATTAACATTTTAAAACGTAGGTTAATGTGATTTTGGTGTTGCTCGTGGCGCCATCTAGCGTTCATGGCTGCAATTTTGGGGCTAGCTTCACGTGCACGTGGCACCACCTAGCGTCCACGACAGCGAACCCGATTTTGCATACTCGGTGCACGTGGCACCATCTAGCGTTCACAACTGCGAACCTGCTTCACTCCAATATGTACGGCAATATTTTTGCGGCCATGAACGGTAGATGGCGCCACCTGCATGTGAAGCTGGCCTCAAAATTGCAGCCATGAACGCTAGATGGTGCCACGTGCACGCGAAGTTGGCCTCAAAATTGCAGCCATGGACGCTAGATGGTGCCACGAGCAACGCCAAAATCATTTTAACCTACGTTTTAAAATGTTAATTAACCT
>NW_017134788.1:0-6626 GCF_001652005.2 Ceratina calcarata | reverse complement strand
GCGAGAACCGATCAATCGCCAGACATATACACATTAATACCCGTGTAGATTAATGCTAGACTTCGGCACTCTCCATTTGAAACGAGTAGTACAAGCATAAACACGTGTTTACCGCAAGTCAAAGAAATAAAGACTTATCGATATTTACTGTTTGAAACAGTAAAGCTGCATACAAATTCAATTTCATTTATATTCGCCAGTCTGTACGAAGTATTTTCCTTCTTTTAATAAAGAAGGTGATGACAGCGGTACTACTCTAAGACGTACACGCACTTGTGATTGTACGTCACAAAGGTCATCGTATTTTTTTTTAAATGGGACTGCATATTTTAGCTACAACAGTCTTATAGCTTATAAAAACACGAATCCCTCTAGGTGTAATATGATGACCTTCACGTGACCTCTAGCGAGGAAATTATGAAATGTTTGTCAGTAACTTCAGTACGCGTTCGGGGAAAATAAATGAAAGAATTTCAATTTCATTGAAACAGTGTACCGTGTAATTGTCCCTTCATCGGTTGAAGTATGTTTACAAGCATTATTATCAAACCGACAATCTTCGCAGAAAATTCTCGCTTTGCAATCAGTATCAGCACAACAAGCTACGATATCGGTATCAGTGCAATAAGCTTATCCATCATGTACATTACAGCAGAAAAAGTTGAAATGATTTTAATCTACGGAGATGCAGGGAGAAACTCCATGCATGCACAACGGTTATATGCAGAAAGACATCTAGATCGTCATGTTCTTTCGGAATTCAGAAATCGGTCCAAAACCAAAACGAACGAAGAAGCTGAAATCTCAGTTTTGGCTGCGGTACACAAAAATCCACACATTAGTTGCTCACAAACTGCACACGAGTCTGTCTTGTCTCGCACAGGCGTTTGACGAATTTTAAAGCGGCATAAATTCATCCCGTACCATGTTTCATTACATCAGGCACTTGATGATAATGATCTTGAAAGACGACGGATGTTTTGTAATTGGGCATTCGAGCAACTGCGGAATAACCAACGTTTCTTTAATTACATGTTATACACTGACGAGGCATCATTTACAAATGTCGAACAAATAAATAAGCATAATAAGCATTATTGGTCGGTGGAAAATCCAAATTGGTTGAGGCAAGTTCCGAATCAACGCACATGGAGTGTGAACGTGTTGTGCGGTATCTTCAACCATCAAATTATTGGCCCATTCTTTATCGGAGGGACATTAAATGGACAAAAATATTCAGATTTTTTAACCAATGAATTACCCACATTGTTAGAAGATGTTCCATTACAATATCGATCAGCTGCGGTTCCAGCATGACGGCTGCCCAGCTCACAATGCTCTTATCGCGCGCAATGCATTAAACAGAATATTTCCCGAACGTTGGGTAGGACGAGGTGCAAGGATTTGTTGACCAGCTCGATCACCGGATCTTAAGCCGCTTGATTTCTTCCTGTGGGAACGCTTAAAAGATAAAGTTTATAATGATCCTCCCACAACACCAGAAAATATGCTAGAAAAAATTTTACATGAATGTAGATTAATTAGCATAGAAGTGCTTAATGATGTAAAAAAATCATTCACTTGCCGTCTCCAAAAGTGTATTGAAGTTAATAGTGCCCATTATGAAAATCTCTTGAAATAAATATTTTTCACTGAATAATACAAATCTCGTCTTTATCTTCTCCCTATAAGCATAATTTTCTCGTTAAACGTCACGTGAAGGTCAACATATTGCACCTAGATGGATTCGTTTTTTTATAAGCTATAAGACTGTTATAGCGAAAATATGCAGTTCCATTTAAAAAAAATACGATGACCTTGATATCTCGAAAAAAATGACCTCGAGAAAAAATTCGGCCCATCACCGTATTGGTGCCTTTCAACAGAATATTCTCTCCCATTGACATTTTTTCTATCACAAAAAATAAGCAATATATTTAAGGTGTTCAAGTTAAGTGGAATACCCTCTATGTTATACATTGTTTAAAAAAGGAATAAGTTAATTTCCCAATCGCCCCTCCGATTTAAATCTAATCTTCCGAAATAATAATAATAATCTCGGGACTGTGTTGAGGTTCCGTGAAAGTCACCGCGATAACAAAAAAACATTTCTTACCGGCTCGGTCGTTTTAACGGTCGCGATGTTTTGATTCCGCGACCGGAAAAAGTTCGAATCGGGCAGAGCGCGACGGAGTAAGAAGACACGCGTGTGACGTGTCACCTGTGTGCGAGCGAGATAGAGATACAGGACGCAATTCCCCACCTCGCGACGACCGACGTGAAGGACAATTTCGAAAAGACGATCATTCCTGTATCGAACATTCCTTGTTGAGGATTCCGTGTCGATTAATTCCGTGTCGAGGAATCCCGTACTGAGGGTTATCGTGTCGAGTATTAAACGTGATACACGATTACCACAATGTCGATTTTAACGTGTCGAGTATTCAACCGCGGCGGATCCCAAAAGCTGGCGAATGCAGCACCTTCAGAGTGTGACCTGCTTGGTGGAGGATACTGTGGTAGACCCCAGACTTGGTGAATACAGCATCTTTAGAGTGTGACCTGCCCGGTGGATTACGTGTCGAGTGTTCAACCGTGTGGACCCCAATAGCTGATGAATACAGCATCCGTAGAGTGCGAACTGCACGGCGAAGGATATACCGAGTGCATTCGTATATCCCGAACGTTCGACCGACGGCTGTCTCCTGGGGTCTAGAGAGAGGACGTACGCAAAGGAGCAGCCACCGTATTCGCAAAGTTACCGAATACGGGACGTGCTTGTGTCAGGTACCCCTGCACATTGTTCTGCAGCTCACCGCTTAACGGGTCTCAGCCTGGCCGATAAGTTAATTCGGTTTAACATAGGGTTGAGACTTGAAGTTTCAACCCGGAGCCTCCATTCTTACAAAGTGCAACAAGGAGATGAAAGCAGAACACCGTTCGTTGAGTAATTAACACATACGGTTCCGAAAGACCGAAGTAGAGTGCAGAAAGCTTCCGAATAATACAGTCCTGAGCTGTTCCGAATAATACGCTGCTGAGCTGATTCAGTGTTCGGCTCTCCAAATTGACGTGAGCCAATATTTCTTTAATTGTCTTCTTACATTATGATCGCGACAGCCGGCGGGAGGAGCGCGGACACAGGTGTCGCCACTAGAAGCGAGGAACATTTTCACTCGAGGACGGCCAACCGGACGCGGATAATTTCCGGCTATCCCAGACCACTCGAGACCCTCCAATCGAAGCCCCGAAAACTTGAATAAACCAGGTTTTTTTTGATAATTTTCTGATTCGGTTATTTCTAACACCCGTTCTTCCGGCCTAACCCCGTTAGGGCCGCCTATCCCTAACATTTATGTATATGACTAAGTATATAATAAGTATACATATATATGAGTAAATACGTGAATAAAGATTTAACATTTTAAAATTCCGTATACTTTCCCCCAAACATAGCAATTTCTGTTGCAGAGACATGCACAGAGATCTTTGCCAAAGTAAACCCGGACTATGCGATGCGATGAAGCCTACCAAGGATATGGAGCTGCTAAGATACCCCCGGAAAGTGAATTTTGTCCCATGTATCAAACTAGAATGATAATATTTAGGACTTTTCGAAAATAGTACTGCTAGCAAAACATAGTGTAAAAGTTCGGTAACAATTTCGATATCGTGAATATTTAAGGTATAAGCGGCGACAAGTTCAGGTTCGACAAAAACGGACACGGGCCGGCTCGTTATAATATCATACGCTTCAAGTAAGTTGAGCAAGGCAGATACATGCGGATCCCAATACGCAAATATCACGTGGGTGAATTACGACTGAATATGTCCGGTAAGCCGTAATTTGATCGTATTTCATGAAATGCTGCATATGAAAAAATTAATTTCGCCTCAAAACTTTGCTAAGTTAATAGTTAAACCAAGCAACATCTCTGTGTTAAGGGCATTTAATAGATTAAATTAAGTAACATTAAAAATATCAATTTCTCACTCGTTTTATGATTACAGAGAAGGTAGTATTTGTTACTAAATATTAGCGTCAATGAGAGGCACTTTTTGATTATGCAACACAACTAATTTTCTTTAATGCACCAGAAGAAGGAGAACGCAAAACGATTTGCGAAGAATTAGAGAGGACATTCTTTAAGGTTTCTGGCTATTAAAAAAAGAGGTATCTCATACTCGCTTCAAATTTTTTTCGTTTATTCCGGTATACGGAACATATTTATCCGTTTCTGTCACGTTACCTCGTCCATATCGAACATACTTTTTCGTTTTAGCTATTTTCTTTCTGTTCCGCTGTAATAGCTTTTAAAATTGAATCCATCTTTCGTTACCATTTTAACGAACATTTTTTCACAGGTTACAATACCAGAAGAAAGATAAAGAAGCGCGTTATATGTTCTGCATTTTTCTTGTGTGATTCACGCTTACGTATATCATCGTTTATCGATCATCAAGGTTACATCATCTTCAAGGTTACTTTCGTGTAATTTAATTCTCTTATTGTTCATGTTTTGTTGGTACTTCGTCCGATGGAAATGCTTCGTTTGATGTTACTTTTTAAGAACTATGTAATCAGTATGGCGTTCACTGGGCATTGTCCATTAATATAAGCGTGCAAGAACGCACGAGCACAGAAGGCGCTTAACAGAATAAAGTTTAAAAAACAGACAAAGCTTCGCACATTCATATGGACCATCGTACGTCATGTACATTTGCCGAGTTCCAACGCAAAATTGTTTTGTTTTACACTCGTGCAAAGGTATACTACAAGTCAGGCTTCTCGCATGCATTGAATAAACATGTATTAACTCTTTTGTTTAACGTTCGCTTTCACACATGTTTTTAGTATAAAATTTTGTCTCCACATGAACTTGCAAACACACAGAAATGCACACTACGTTTTGTGACGTTTACACAGATTTTTAGGGCTATAAGTGTGCTTTTTTTAGGACGAGTGCCAGTATGCCAGTATACATAGTTTTACCTATACTCGTGGTACTGAGAGTCTAAGAGCTGGCACGGTTCAGTTTTCGATCGTTCTGACCACCTCAATGCTTTACTGTGTGTACTGAATCGTGTGGGGTGAGTTCGCTGCGACCCCCACCGCTTTCCAGGTTGCGCGAAATGCTCCTAGTCTCTCGGGACCGCAAGTACGATGATGTTTTCTCTAGCCTAGGTTTTTAGCATCGTTTCCATAGCGAACAAGCGACGATGTCTGTGTCCACACTAATTCTAAACAGTAACTTAGGTATATTAAAATGAGTAGTATCTTTACAGAAAGGAAAACAGTTAATTTTCTAACCGCCACTCCGGTACGAATTAATAATCCGAAATAATAATAATTATTTGTTGATGTTCCGAAGAAGTAACCGCGACAACATAGCAAAAACCGCGCCGAGTTAATTGCCGGCTCGGCCGTTTAAACGGTCACGATGTATTGATTCCGCGACTGAAAAGAGTTCGACGGAGCACGGAGACGCGCGCGTCACGTGTCACCTAGGTGCGAGCTAGACGGAGTTACCTCGCAATTCCCCACCTCGCGACGACCGAGGTGATGGACAATTCGTCTGTTAACGAATTCATGGAGTCGACGTTTAACTGTGGTGGAATACAGTGCGAATAGGAAGTGCATCGATCTGTGAAGTGCATTCCTGCCAGGTGGAGGATATACCGAGTGTATTCGTATATCCAGGACGTTCGACCAGACGGCTGTCTCCAGGGGTCCATCGAGAGGACGTACCTCAAAGAGGAGCCACCGAGTTCGCGGGATAGCGAAAACGAGCCGCGTTTGTGTCAGGTGCCCCTGTATAACTGTGTTGCTTCTTTACAGGGTAATTTTGTCTATTACTGACGGTACCCGCCGTTACGACGGTTTCGGTAGTTGTGGTACGACGATTGCAGCTCAGCACTTTTCGGGTCTTAGCCTGGCCGATAAGTTACTTCAGCTTAAAATAGGGCCGAGGTTTGAGAGTCCCACCCGGGGCCTTCACTCCTATGGCCTATTCCCACTGCGATTTCCGACTGCCGGAATCCGGCTCAAAGCCGGCAAGCGGAATTTTGGCGCCCGACCCCTAAATGACGGGGAAGCAGTACCGTAGCGCGAACTGCGCGGTATATAGGGAATGGCGTGTACGAAAATAATATTGCTGGATGCCGTTCAGGGGGCCCTGCTGGGTCCGAGAGCGGCGAACCGAGAGTGTGGCTAAATTCCGCTTTCGAAAACCAGGATTGGGTCAAAAATCCGGCAGCGGAAAATAAAGAGTGGGGGGAAAATCCGGCAGCGGATAACTTCGAGAGCTATTGAAAAATTAATCGTTATCAGAATTCTCGTCCAGCGTCATCGCCGTCACCAGCGCCGTTCCCTGATCGCGTTCCAGGTTATCCAGGTCCACCAATGCTTCCTTTATCTTCTGAACGTACTGTTGGATTGTACTGAGTTCAGAATTATCGGACGAAGTGGAAGACATATCATCCGAGTCAGCAATGTCCAAGTCGTCGTCCATGTTTACATCCATCGTCGTCATGGACGTCGACGTCGTTGTTGTCGTCGTCGTTGTCGTTTTCGTTTGTTCCATTACACCAATGTCCACCAAGGCCTCTACGATTTTATTTGTATA
>NW_017134787.1:0-428 GCF_001652005.2 Ceratina calcarata | reverse complement strand
TCTCCCTCTTTCGAGTCTCTTCACTGTCTTTTTCTCCGTTTCTCTGAAGCAACTCGAGGTGAATTGGACACGATCTGGAGTATCCGTGGCGTCGTCGCTGTCGTCGTTGATCGTCGGTTGACCATTCGCTGTCACGAGTAACGCATCGAATCGCTGTCGCGGGGAGCAGTCAACGGGACGAGGTCGGCTCACGGTCGGCCTGAGATCTCACGGTTTCTTAAAAGGCGTTTACAAAGTTTATGAACGGCTAACGGGACGATAATCGAACGCCGTCGCGGGGAGTAGTCAACGGGACTGGGTCGGCTCCTGGTCGGTCCTGAAAACATCAAAAAGGAACTTTAATGTAATCCACAGGTACGCCAGGACGCTTCAGCGTTCGCGGGAACGTCCGCCGTGGATCCTTCCCGCTGTCGCGACTGTCCGGCGAC
>NW_017134786.1:0-428 GCF_001652005.2 Ceratina calcarata | reverse complement strand
TCGTGTATACCCGACTTTTTGCCGTAGCCCCAGTGGGGAATTGATCATCGAGAACTCCTGTGGCGGGTGGATATGGGGGTGGTTCGAGCGGGCGGGCCGTGCGTGGGTCGTCTGTGCCTGCGTCTGGGCCGTCCGGACCGTCTGTGTCTGCTTCCGGGTCCGTGGCCGCGGTGGAACCGAACCTGAGCGACACGACCTCCGGCTAGTTTTCCTCCGGTGGTTCCTAGGTGGTTGGGGCCGTTTGCGGGGGTTGTCCTGTTGTGTTGTGTTTTTCTTTTGGTCTTTGTATTTCTCTTTGTTGTTGTATTGTGTTTATATACGATTTGTGTGAGTCAGTTTTTATTGATAGTAATAAATAAACGTGTTTTGATGCAATTTTGTGAACTCATTTCTCCCTGGTGGGGATTTCTCTTTCCCACTTCCTGTAT
>NW_017134784.1:0-428 GCF_001652005.2 Ceratina calcarata | reverse complement strand
TCTTTAATATTTTTATGTGTAGGTAGTTATATTTATTATAATAATGGTAGACAGGATTTACGTGATTATAGTGGTATAATTTATATTTTTCCTTTTAAATCTTTAGTATTAATTTTTACATTATTAAGTTTAAGTGGATTTCCATTTTTAGTTGGATTTTATTCAAAAGATTTAATTATAGAATGTTTTTTTTTTTCTAAAATAAATATAATTAGATTTTTAAATTTATTTATTAGAACATTAATAACTATTTCTTATTCTATGCGATTAATTTTAATTGTTTTATTTAATATTAATATTAAATTTTTTTTAAATTATATTAAAGAAGATTTATTTATAAATATATGTATATTATATATAATATTGAATTCTATTTTTTTTAGAAAAATTTATTTAATAATAAAATTTAATTTAATATTTTTTGAATT
>NW_017134783.1:0-428 GCF_001652005.2 Ceratina calcarata | reverse complement strand
TATAAAAATATATACAACGCGTACATGTATAATGTAATAGTATTAATGTTCGATTTACTAAACACTTAGATTAGTTTTTTAAATGACTATTTATTGAAAATATAATTTTCGCATTCATAAAAGACAATTGCCTGCAAGTCGGAGCGTTCAGCGAAAGCGGTTTGAATAATTGTTGCCTGCTGGCGAAGCTTTATCAATGAGTTCTCGGAATTCGTGTTTCTTAATTTGCGGCTGGCTCGTTAAAACGCGAAATTGACACAGTTTTAAGGCGGCGTTAAATTAACGTGAGATTCCAAGTATGTGTACGTACGTATACGTGCCTCGTCGTCTCAGAAGCCCATTTTATATTTAAATTAACTAACCTTTTTTTAGTGCAGAATTGAATCATAAAATATAATGCCATGGTTATATCAGAAGTCATACAATCA
>NW_017134782.1:0-428 GCF_001652005.2 Ceratina calcarata | reverse complement strand
GATAGAATTGAAGTCCAGGGCACGTAACGTGGTTCCTGGACCACGAGGTCACGGCTTGGGCTCTCGGCAGATTATGCATAACGCTGATGCATATATGCATCAGAGAAGACGCGTATCGGGTCGACAGGTGCGAGCTACGGATTTTCCAATGCCGGGCGACGGCCGCCTCTCGACTTTCCCCGTCGGGAAATCGTCGACGTCCTAACAAACCACGTGCACGAGTGCGGCACGAAACCGGCGCTCTTCGAAAGAGCCGCTGGATCCGATGGATGATATAAAGTGGGATATGGAGTATTAGGTGGCCTCACGCCAACCATTCCCAGCCTTTCGACCACTCAGGCCAACCGTATTTTATGCAAATACGTCCAACTCGAAATATTAGAATATTATTATAGGTAGTCGTTTTGATATATCAATCAGTATAACAA
>NW_017134781.1:0-428 GCF_001652005.2 Ceratina calcarata | reverse complement strand
ATCGTGCCGCCGAAATTATACGGCAGTCCACGCCACTTTATTCATATTCGTTTCCTCTACTTTCAGAAATCAATAAGGAAGAGACAGGGTGAAGTGCACCGGAGACAGGAGTTCATTTTCCGGTCCGTCTCTCGGCCTTGTATTTTAGAATAAGTCTATTTTGATTTAATAAACGGTATTTGGGTTTAAGGGGAATCGAAGGCGTGCGCTTTATTTCTACAAACCCAATTCTCATTTCCCGGCATTTTAGTTAGGGCAACCATCCCTAACAACGCGCTAAAAACCATTATGCTTGAATCAAAAACGTTTGGTGTGCCTTATAAGATTAGTAATAATCGCAGTGAAGTAATTTTAGACGAATCAAACTTGAAAAGTAAATTCTACACAGGCATTAAGGAATATACAAGAATAGTTACAGATCCGCCTTC
>NW_017134780.1:0-428 GCF_001652005.2 Ceratina calcarata | reverse complement strand
TTTCTCTTATAAGTACAGATCTCCCCTTAAGTTTTGGATTTGTTTACTTTAAAGACGCTAATTAACACTTTCGCTGTTAGATTCAATCTTAGAAAATTGACATCTTTTTCCAAAACTTGATTGATGTGTTTTATTTAAATGTTTCGATTATTGTGCCCAATAAAATGCTATCGTTCCAAATGAAAATACTTTTGAGATTTTCACGAGAATTCGTTGCGAAATTAGTTATAATTTTCGAAGGTATGATTACAGTTTATCGGCATTAATGATAACGGAAGAAGGCACATAGAATGTGATGATTTTGAATAGTTGATTCTTTTGGTTGTCGCCATATTTTACATGTAACATGAATAGAATATATTACGTATTACACACATGTTATACAATTTTACTATTCTTATGACACAAATTATGAGTCTGCAAAAAGT
>NW_017134779.1:0-428 GCF_001652005.2 Ceratina calcarata | reverse complement strand
GGTCAGGGCTTCTTGTACTCGCGATTTATTTCATATTAATGAGCACGATATTGAGTACAAATATTATTGAGAAACATAAGTATTTTTCAATGTATTAGTAAGAACTTATAGTCTAAGAGCTGGTTACATAAACTGAGCTTGTCATCGCTACATGGCTGATTTCTATTGTAAAATTGTTGTACACACATGCAAAATATACATGCATTGATTGAATGTTATAAAAATTGCGACTAAAACCGTGGCAGATAGTTATCAAAAGCGCGCTGTTGCTCGAGCGCTTTCAGCTAGTACTTAAATTGAAAACGCGGCGAGTGTTTTCTGAAAGCGTTCGAGCAACAGCGCGCTTTTGATAACTGTTTGCCACGATTTTAGTCATGTTTTTTTTTCTCTCATTTTGTATATGGCTTTTTTAATATATAAATGTATGT
>NW_017134778.1:0-428 GCF_001652005.2 Ceratina calcarata | reverse complement strand
GGATGATATTTAAGATATACAATGAAAAGTAAGCAAAAGTAAGAATTATAGTAAACAATGTAGACAATTGCATGTGAAGTAAGTCCAATAAAAAAAGTACTAAAATAACGGATTAGAATATTAAAAATTATGCGTTAGAAATTCCTTATGACTGAGAAAAACAGGTCAAACAATTTTATAAACCTTATTCCTCTGTAATAATCATTTTTTCTGAGAGTATATTGCTTCAAATATTGAACATAGCTTTTTATTACAAACTTTTGGCAGAGATCTTACGGCTCATGCAATCTTAATGATTAAAATGCTTAACATATTCGAACAGTAACTTATTTGGAAATAATTTTTCAATTGAATACAGAAACGGAAATCCTATTTCTCATAATCCATAAAATACGTAAACATAAAATGTTTAATAACATTTTTCTTAG
>NW_017134777.1:760-4375 GCF_001652005.2 Ceratina calcarata | reverse complement strand
CTACTGTATTGGTCGGACCGCAAATACGCTGGGCCTGAAAAACGACACATGGCGTCGCATCATATGCTCTGTGGGGATTGATCTTTAATCTTACGATAGATAGAGCGTAGATACGGTGCTAGCCTGCATGCGATGACAAATAGCACTTTCAGCCTTTATATTGAAGACATACATCCATAATCCAACAGTATCGATGCCAGTATCGAGCATCGAAAAAGCAAGACGTAGACTTATTACTCGTTTTGAATTTTGTCCCCTAGGGGAAACTAACACATGCACGTAGCTGGCTCAATTTCGTTGTTACTAGCTGTACAATAAAAACACTTTTGACGAATTCAAATCTCGTAAAGTATTCTCTATCATTATTTGAAACCAGTTATCTCATTTTAAAATATTCCATTCTGTATCTGTAATTGCATTTAATTGATTATGTTGCAGAGTATGAAAAATACTTATATACTTATTGATAAAGAATAATAATACAATGAAAATGTAACTTTTTCATGTGCACTTTCCATATCGTCTCGTGTTTGGGATCGAAAAGAAGACGATCGTCCTTATACAAATCGGTTGTTCTTCCGGTTGGCATACTACCGCCTCTTTAATTCGTGCTCAAAATTTGAACGGTCGACAGACTACTAACAGATTACTTCAATGTTTAAAAGAATGGAAGGCACCGTTTAGTTATTGCTGTAAGATAGAAATTTTGTAGCAAAAAGGGAACGCGGGGGACGAGAGAAATTAAGAACACACGAGAGGAGAGGACAGAGCGGCGATAAGCGAATCATACGTAGTGGTTTACTCAGTACTACGAGGTAGATTTTAAGATTGGTTAAGGTAGTTATCACCTAAACACTGTTAGTTATAACACTATTCGAGATAATCACGAAACTTTCAACCAAATTAATTAAGCACCTGATAGATACTTTTGCGAAGTTTCAATGCGTTTTACCACATAGTTTCTGAGTTATGTTTAATCAAAGTTAATTACTTTTCGATATGTTTAGCATAAGCTTAACTCGAAACATATAGAAATTCATTATTACTATGTCCATGAGAGTGTAAAAAAAAAATTAATTGAAGTATGTAAAATTGAGTCGAATGAGAATATCGCAGATATTTTCACTAAAGCGTTGAGTAGAGAAAAATTTAAAAAGTTTAGAGTTCCCATACGTATTCGTATGGGAAGACTCAGTCCTCATTACTGTATTGATCGTCCCGGGAATTTCCTGAAAGCATCTAACCAGCATATCAGTTCTAATCACTGTACAAGGATCTTTTCAAGACGAAAGCATTCGATCCGTACAGTGAGACAATGAGCGGTCGACAATACCGGTGCTCTGGCTGTGCCACCGAAGAACTTGTAAAACATTATTTCACTATTTAGACAGCTTTCACACTCCACTTCACACTTGCCGTCCACTCGTTCAATCGCGTACTTAAAACTAAGGAATGGAGGTGCTAAGAAATGAGACAAGTTAGATAACAAGATTTCTTTATTCTCTTCTCTCTGCCATACTCGAAGAAGCCCCGCTGGACTCTCCACAAATGAAATCGTAACTTACTATACCGAAGGATGCGCATGGTCATGCTAACGACTCTGGCATACAACGCGGTTTTATTCTAATTACAAACCATTACTTAAAGCTAGCTAGTGTCTAATACGCGGCGTTGGATCCGGCCGCTGCCGTATATTTATTCGACGGTTCGGTCTTACCCGAGAAGCGAGCCATGCGTCTATTCCGCTCACGCTATCCAAATGNTTTTAATTATAGGAAATGCGTTTTTCTAAGGTGCATAAACTTTTGGGATTGATTGTATAGCCAATACATCCTTAAGGACTCGAAACACGATTCCAACAAACTTTTAGTATGCGGAATATTGCAGTATCTAAAAATTCATTTTCAACATTTTTCCAGGTAAACAGGTTGATCGAACAACAGGTTTGGAAGATTGATTCTCAGCTACAACAAGTCATCATAAACAAGAGAGTGTTGCCATTAGAAAGAGTCACAAGATTTTGGCATGGACTCAAGGAGAATCGGTATGACCTTCCAGTAGCTCTTCTGAAACCATGAAACATTCGTATTCAACATTTTTTTCTAAATCCGTATGTAAATCTGAACAATCAATTTGTATGTTACAGCGGGGACGACAAAAATAATCCGAATAGTACACTGGCACCGCTAAAAATTTCATACGTATTTGGTAAAATCTCAAAACCATTAGAAATAAACTACGTTATAAGCGAGAGACTTCGTTTCAAGACTGTGCTTAATGTAAGCAAACAAAGCTCAGAATACTGTGACCTTTGAGATTCATATTTTTTAAAATAACAAGTGGACAAAATGCACTTGGATTAGTCTGTTGAAAATCATTGAAGTGTGCAAATCTGTGCAACTCTATTGTATAGAAATTGTTTGCTTTTAATTATTTTCTAAGAGTTTAAGTACTTCTCTACCCTAAATTGAACAATGAGCCGAGCAAAAACATTAAGCGAGGATGAGAAGTTTAAAATATTAATGTTAAAACGTGAAGGAAAAGATCAAGGACAAATTGCGACGGAACTCAAGAGATGTCGTGGTACCATTCAAAAGTTTTTACAAAAACTCCAAGGAAATAATAAAAAGAAATCGAAGGCGAGGCCTACAGCCCTTTCTTCAATAGGAAGAATTTTAAAAAAAGCTTCAAACTGTAGTCTTCCATCTCCACGAGTTGAAATAGATTTTAATCTTAACGTATCAGTAAAAGACGGGACACGAAGAGCAAGTCATTCAAAACGGAAGAAATCTGTTAGAAAACCCGCGGCAACAGACAAATACAAGGACGCTCGATTATATTTCGCTGAAAATTTTTTTCGTTGGAACGAAGAGTGGACACAAGTTATTTTCACAGGCAAAAAAGAACTAAATTTAAGTGGTCCAGGTGGATGCAGACAGATGGAGCAACGGGCTTCGGATTTCCGACAATCCGTTGACGACGAAGTAACCATATGGGCAGGCATTGGCTACAGAGGAAAGACAGAAATAAAATTTATTCAAAGTCGTATGAATAGTGCTGAGTATTTAACTTTAATTAAGGAACAGATAGAAACTTATGCTCACGAAATTGCTGGAGAAAATTATATATTTCAACAGGATAATGCAGCTATCCATACTGCTCGCATAGTAAAAGATTATTTTCATGAAAACAAAATAAGGATTTTTAATTGGCCAGCGAAATCCCCTGACTTAAATATTATCAAAGATGTTTGGGAAAGTTTGAGCAATACACTATATGCAGAAGGAAAGCAGTACAGTACAGTATCCGATTTGAAATCAGCAATTGAAGACGCTTGGAGAAACTTGGATCAAAATTATATAAAAAACCTGTATAATAGTTTACCAACAAGAATGAGTAAAGTAATGCAATATAAAGGAGCACTACTACAACGTTGAAATACCGTATAATTTTGTTTAATTTTAATACGTTTATTATTCTATATTCAAAGTGCCTTATCATTTTTTCCACACTTAACTCTAATTTTTTTAATAAAGGACAAATGGATTGAATATTTAATTTGAATTTTAAGTATATGTTAAGGATAAATTATTTGCGCTGTACGTATATACGTAT
>NW_017134777.1:0-500 GCF_001652005.2 Ceratina calcarata | reverse complement strand
TTTTCGTCACGAGCATGGCATACGGGCCGTGGCAACGCACGAGGCGGTTATCGCGCTCCTGCCCGCCTTATATACGAACGCTCTGGTTGGTGGGTAATTTTTGTTAATAACTCGACAACCACGCCTCGGACAACTTTTTTGCAAAGGAAAAAGTTGTTTAAAATTACCATGGTTCCTCCCCATTTCAAGGCCTAACACTAGTTCTGGGACACCCTGTATACGTGCATATTTTTTTATTTTTTGTTCCACTGTCTAATTGTATTTGCTCAAAATCGGTTCAACTCAAGCTCAAATTCCATGCGTAGTATAATTCTGTTCTTGCAATTTTACTTGCATTCAGTATGTTGTGTGAGCGCTCCAGACTAGGGAGTTTTGGCTCCATAAGTAGATGCACGCGATGGCGTAAGAGAGGTTAAGGAAAGGGTCTCAAACAGTGTGGCCAGGTTGAGGACATGGACTTAAAGGACGGTGCATAGTCGAGGGGAACGGCTCCCAAAAGC
>NW_017134776.1:0-428 GCF_001652005.2 Ceratina calcarata | reverse complement strand
TTTTTTCTCCCCTCATCTCCCTGTCTCCATGTCGAAATGAAAAATTCGGCCACGCTTCGCTGCCTCTTTCACTGCGTAAAATCGATTAAGTGGGATTTGCGATTAATTTAAACTGCGTGTATGAGAAGGGGAAGGATCTCTATTTTTCCTCTACTTCTGGAGAATTTAACTGGTTTTATTAGAGTTTCAAAAAGTTTTAAAAATAGACGGATATATTTCCAAGTGAACGATTGCATGGAAATAGTTATCTGAATTATTTATTAAAACCAAATAACAGTTATTGCAGATCTGTATTACTATGCTTGCTATTTGCAAACATAAAGAGGCTATAGTATGAACAAGAATCATGATCGGCAACCACGAAAGTTTTTCGTCAATAAATCTACAGAATTTTGTCTGGAAAATCTCTGGAATTTAACGTGAAAAAC
>NW_017134775.1:0-428 GCF_001652005.2 Ceratina calcarata | reverse complement strand
AACAATAAAATAACATTTCAAATAAGAATGAACTCCATTGTTGGAACGAAAGAACAGTGAAAGACTTGTAGCTGGCAATAAGTAAAAGATTTAATGGATTCACCTTGCAGGATGAAACGTAATTTGTCTGGTACCTCTGCACAGGGTGAAGGGAGGATGAAGAATGCCCCGCGTCGGTGGAGACGGGGGTGGTGGGCCGGAGAAGGCAGGAAGAACTGGATTCGGAGGATGGCTCGGGGGTGCAGCGAGTGCCATGACAGGAGGAAGTGGTGGTGGTTACGTGGTTCTAGGTGGTACCAGATACGGTCTCAGACTTTCTCAGGTAAGAGGCTTGCTTTAGTATTCGATTGATATGTTTGAAATATATTACGTATGGAATTTCTCAGCTCGTAGAATATTAGACGGCGGACGTTTATGCAAAATAAAAT
>NW_017134774.1:0-428 GCF_001652005.2 Ceratina calcarata | reverse complement strand
GGAAGAAGGAAAGGGAAAAGGGAGAAGGAAGGAAGGAAAGAAAGGAAAAGGAAGGAAGGAGAGAGAAAGGAGAAAGGGAAAAGGAAAGGGAAAAGGGAGAAGGAAAGAAGGAAGGAGAAAGGAGAAAGGGAAAAGGGAAAAGGGAAAAGGAAAGAAGGAAGGAACGAAGGGAAAAGGAAGGAAGGAGAGAGAAAGGAGAAAGAGAAGAAGGAAAGGGAAAAGGAGAAAAGGAAGGAAAGAAGGGGAAAGGAAGGAAGGAGAGAGAAAGGAGAAAGGGAAGAAGGAAAGGGAAAAGGAAAAAAGGAAGGAAAGAAGGGGAAAGGAAGGAAGGAGAGGGAAAGGAGAAAGGGAAGAAGGAAAGGGAAAAGGGAAAAGGGAGAAGGAAAGAAGGAAGGAGAAGGGAAAGAAGGAAGGAAGGAAGGAAGGAA
>NW_017134773.1:0-428 GCF_001652005.2 Ceratina calcarata | reverse complement strand
TGTTATATAGGTTTACGGTAATGGTTCTACTTGAATTAGCAAAAGCGTTCGATTCAGTGTGGCACCACGCTCTCGTGTATAAACTCCATCTTCTTGGGTTTCATCATAAAACAGTTTTAATGATTTTCAACTACCTTTCTGAAAGAACCTTCTATGTTAAAGCTGATGGGATTGCCTCGACTACCAGGAGTGTACTAGCCGGGGTGCCCCAAGGATCCATACTTGGGCCTATCCTCTTCAATATTTATGTAAACGACATACCATCGAAATTTAATTGCACCTTAGCATTATATGCAGACGACACTGCCCTGCTGACATCGTCTACCAAACTCTGGGCTGCCTGTACTCGCATGCAAGAGTACATTCACGAAATTGTTGACTTTTTCGCTAAATGGAAGCTGTCCCTTAACGCTGATAAAACTGAGGCT
>NW_017134772.1:0-428 GCF_001652005.2 Ceratina calcarata | reverse complement strand
GGTTTCTTGTGAAAGATGAAGCTTTTCTTCTTCCTTCAAGAACGATGATGTACACCAGGCGTGGGCAAGTCTGTCTCTCAGGAGCCACGGCCTTGAATGTGAGCCATGGTGGTGGCGCTTGACTATCAAACGTACAAATGCGTAACTACATTTAGTAATAGTGGGGATATCGAGTGGGGGAAAATTGAAGAGAATTGTCCATGCTTGATGTATGTTTTATTGTATATAGATTCCTAATTTCAATATCCACCTGCAATTTAAAAATGGAGCCTTCATGTAAACTGGGACTGTTGCTCAGGATTAGGATTGAGGATAGAGGACATAGGATTGAGCCGCATGATTGCAGAGATTGAACACCTGACACAATTTGAAAGGATAATAAAAGGTTGCTGGAGACCGTCAATGATACACCTGTAGAGGTTGTGTTT
>NW_017134771.1:0-428 GCF_001652005.2 Ceratina calcarata | reverse complement strand
TGGAACCCGCTGGGAAAAGGGCACACCACCGTACTAGACGTCCTGGTACCAAACGAGGAACATGGCCTAACCATGGCGCTCAACACACCCAGCGACAAGATAACGCCCAACCATAGATTCGGCAAGAGATACAAAGCGACGATACCCAGTAGGGAAGAGTGGAACAACGGGACGCCGAACGACGAGAAGGAATGGATGACATGGTACACGGACGGCAGCAAAGACGCGAGCGGAGATACAGGATGCGCGTGGATCGAAGCAAAGAGCAACAGGGAACACTCGGAATACCTAGGCAAGGCCGCGACGGTATATCAAGCCGAAGTAACGGCGATTAAGAGATGCGCCGAAACAATGCTGAGAGACGGCACCAGAAACCGGAGAATAAGGATCTTCACAGACAGCGAATCCACGGTCAAAACACTGGCGAA
>NW_017134770.1:0-428 GCF_001652005.2 Ceratina calcarata | reverse complement strand
CAGATATACTAAATCTCTTTAATATGAATAACAATGATAATCTCTACTCCCTAGCATTTGCAGATGATCTAATAATATTATATACTGTGCAAGCAAGAATTTAAACAGAATACAAATAAGGTTACAGGATACTTATGACAGAATTAAAAAGTGTTATAGTAACTGGTTACTGGAGATTAACGCAAGGAAATGCGAAACTATACTTTTTATTAATAATCTCACTCGGAAATCTAAGATCACAAAAAAGAACTGGAGAAGATTTGGAATAACAGATAAAGAGAACAATACTACTATCGATATCCCACACAAAAGAAATGTTAAATATGTAGGGGTCGTTCTAAACGACAGATTAAACTTTGCCGAACATTTAAAGACTCAGCTCAAAAAAGCCAATAACACATTTAAAGCGCTGCACAACTTATTCTACA
>NW_017134769.1:0-428 GCF_001652005.2 Ceratina calcarata | reverse complement strand
TCTCATTACAAGATCTCAAAGGAGCTTTAAATCCCTTACCGAACGGATTTCTCGAATTTAAGAAATCAAATATTCTGTCTATGACCCGTATAAATTCAACAGTTCCTTCGCTATTTTCAAATTCTTTTAAATGAAGTTTTTTATTACAAAATTCTATTGCATCAGCGACATTGGTGCTTAAAGTTTGCGCTACCAAGTATACCTTCATCTTCATTTTCTCGTACTGCACGTGTGATTTCTTTAATTTATTTCCCGCTCTTAAACCATCTTTCTCTTGCAATTTATGCAATTCTTCGATAAACTTCCATTTTATATTCTTTCCTTCAGTATCTTTCAATATTTTGTACGTTGCAAAACAGTTTCTTACTAATTTTAACATGTGGCATGCGTCGAATATTACATGTACCTTTGTTTGGCTGGACGGATGT
>NW_017134768.1:0-428 GCF_001652005.2 Ceratina calcarata | reverse complement strand
CAAGAAACAAATGCAAATATCCTACTAACTTAAATTTTCCATCAGATTTTGAAATTATTTTCCGTATTATTGCTATTAGTTATTTATAGTTTAATATTATTATTTTTCTATTGTGTTCCTCTATTAAGTAATAAATTTATGGAAAAATTCTTCTACTAATATTATTTAAATTTGTAGTGATATGTCAATATGTAGTTGTTTATTAAAATTTGAAGATCTAGATGAATGTATACAGGGTACGGACTAGTGGTACATATTTTAATGGGAGATTCTTGAGGTGATTTTAAACAACTTTTTCCTTTGTCAAAGAGTTGTCCAAGGCGTGGTTATTGAGTTATTAACAAAAATCCCCGACTAATCAGAGCGAGCATACACGGCGGGCAGGAGCGCGGCAGCCGCCTCGTGCGATGCCGCGCTCGTGACGAGAG
>NW_017134767.1:0-428 GCF_001652005.2 Ceratina calcarata | reverse complement strand
GAGAAGTATAAATAATTCCCTTTCTAAGTATTTCGTTTTTTCTACTATAAACTATTATTTTATTTTTCATACGCGAGATCGACGTGAATTTAAACTTCTGATCTCGAGCTCTAGTTTAATCGACAGTCGATTCTTCGAATTGTTTAAAATTATGAGATCTACAATTTGAAATATAGGATTTTTGTAACTATAATTTAAGAGGTAGGACGTTCGATAACTGGATCGCAAAGGGTTGATTAAATACATAAATATATATGCCTTAAAGCAAATTTTTGATAGCTTAATTATTTTTTAAAAGCTTTATCTTTCATAAACTAATATATACCCATATAACGTACATATTTGTCAGTATCGAGTACTATTGGTGTAAAAATCGAAATAATTACTATGTAATTTTTAAAGTACATTCCATTTATGAAAATAACTAT
>NW_017134766.1:12526-12707 GCF_001652005.2 Ceratina calcarata | reverse complement strand
GTGATGACTTTAGTAGACATTACGAAAGCATTTGATACTGTTCCTCAGTTTGGCAGTTAACGAAGCACTAATAGCTAGGGGTATTCCGGATAAAATAATAAATTTGATAAAGAATATGTATTCGGGTTGCTTAACCGATATCAAAGGTGCACATAATGAGAAAGTCAGAATGGAGCTTGTT
>NW_017134766.1:6527-10214 GCF_001652005.2 Ceratina calcarata | reverse complement strand
GTCATCGCTCGGACGCGAGTTTCGTTGGTCAGAGCAGTGCGGCTTTTACCGGGACCGTTTAAAGTCGGAAGCCCTTTGCCATTGCGGTGGTAAAAGTCGCATTTGTCACGGCGTCGTGACCGTCATACCCTCTCTGCAGCAATTTGTTGTAACCAGTGTTCGTTGGTGCTGTCCGGTGCATCCTCCTGCGTCTCGGCATACCGGTATCGGCTCGGGACCCCGGTCGCAGTTGTAGGCCCACCGAGATTTTCGCATAAGAAAATTGCCAAGCACCAAAGTGGCACGACGTGTTCGTCACAGGGCTCTCTGCGCGTGCATACCGCAGCGTACGAGCGAAACGGCCAACAGAAAATCCGGAGTATTTACGACACTCCGGATTATCCAAAGCCTCGTTTTGAGATACGAGGTTCGGCACGAGGAAACGAGTTGTTCTCTTCTCGTGCCGATAGAATTATACAGTCCACGCGAGGCGAAGACGAGTCGGTCGCACACGTGTTACGCCAATTAATTGCACGAGTATTCGTGCACCGCATAATTTGTATTTTTCCGAATTGTTTCCAGAAATTCTAACCAGACGAACACCGGTGTTGGCCATCGAGGACGTCAAGGCTAGACGGGCAGTACCGCCTGGGTTTTGTTCATTACTTTATTTTCGATTTGTTAACTTTTGTTTAATAAACGGTTGTGGGATTCTGAGGGAAACTTTTCATGTCTTTATTTCTTATTCTTGATTCTCTTTTTCCGGCTCCCAGGTAGGGCAACCATCCCTAACAGTAACAAACCTCGTAAATTCAGGGAACAGAAAAATAACAGGAATAGAAAGAAGAAGTGTAACAAAAACAAACGCAATCAAAGCAAATATGCAAGATGCCAAGACTAGTTTTATAACTGCCCAAAAAAATTAGTCGACATGGTCATGATGGGTATTATTGATTACAAGTATAGGGATTTTATCTAGTGACGGAACATACTGTCTCCGGCCCCGCGAAAATCCGCAACCGGTCCGACGCGACAAGCCTCTCGGAGCGAACGCTAGGCGGTGTCGCCCGAGACGGCTTTCTCGCGGCTGCCATCCGACGCGGCGAGACTCCCGGAGCTGACGATAGGCGGCGTCGCCCGGGGGGCCTTCTCGCAACCACGAATATCGCTCGCGCCTTAATAAGCGGGTTTCGGACCGCTGATTAGAATCTTCGGTTACCACGAGCAGGCAGCTGTGAGCAACCAACGAAGTAAGTAACCAGGTCAACTGGTGATGTGAAAGCGCCCATCGGTACAGGGACGACGAGGTCCGAACGCACTTAGTAATTTAAGTGATTTTTGCGAAAACCTCTATTTGGGGGAGGGAACCTCCAGTCGTGAGGACGTGCCTTCCACATACAGTGGTCTACAGCTCTCGTTACTACGCGTAGTGACAAGAGCGACTCGAGGCCACCCGGCTACCATTACGGTAAACCCATACGGGTGATAGAGTCACGGGTAGAGCCCGCTATCACGTAGGATAGCGGTGCCTACTAGAGCCACGGCCCGCTTCACGGGCACCGATCCGAACCGAGAACGATCGGGCAGTAGCCAGATCCCGCGTCGCGTAGAATAATCGCATAGAGTCCAAGTTAGTTTAAGTACGCGCGAGAGTCAAAGCGTGATCCCGCCTTCTCCTTCGCGGACGTTGATAGGTATAGCTCGCGACATAGCTTATAGTTCATTTTGTACATTTCGCGTAGAATTAAGAACGTTTGTATTTGTAGAGGCTCGTCGGTAAGGCGCCCCACAGAACCTGCTGCGCCTTCCGCGCCATCCGCGCCAACATCGTCGACGCATCAATATATAGCATTGTGTTCGTAAATCGTCTCGTTCATTGAGGACACCTTCCTTTAGTATTAAGCCGCGTACCCTGGGACGAGCGATCGGCACCACCACGGCACCTATCGGTGGCTTGGCTGAACCGCCCGTTACAAACTTACCGACTACTAATACGATCAAAGAATTTTACGAGGATCTATGGGGCCACGAGATATCTACTTATTACAACAATAATAGTCTCGTCAACTCGGCCCGGCGGTTTGATTTTGAAGGTGGTAAAGAGTTGATTACCACCTCTCCCGCAATTAGGGCTACCGGCGTTCTAGAATTTTCGAAGACGGAGGGATATATAACTCCCTTCCTTCGCGCGCCGCGTAAGTCTTAGTGACAACGCGAGATGGATAGCACGATAGTCAGTGACAGTGACTTCCAAGAAACATTCGAGACAGTCGTGGAAAGCCTGGCCAGAATGAGTGGACAGGATAATCGAGCGGAGCGACCTGACGCCTCGAACAGTGTGGAAGCCCCAGGAGTCGGATATATCGCTGCATCCGCAGGAATAAACGATGGTGGAGGCGCCGGCCCAAGGGTGGAGGATCCACAGAGCCGACGACCGGAGGACTTAGTGGCCGTGCTCCCGGGATGGGGACAGCTCCGCATCACGTCCCCTCAAGAGCGAGGAGATATAGATGCTCCGTTGAGGGTGGACGATGGCTCCTGAAATGGGATACGGCCGGACGATTGATTTCGTTATTGTTCCGGGAGCGAGCGGGTACAGCTCCACCGCCTCCGAGGAGGACAGAAGCTCCTCCGCCGGCCCCGCGACCAGCGGCAGAGGCTACTCCACCAGCCAGGGCACAAGTAGGTGAGGTTGCGGCTCGGCATGCAAACCGACGGGGAAACCGGAATCGGCGCCGTCGATCGCCCGAAAGACGCACCGAGAGGAGTCACCATCGACGAGGCCGCGATGACCAGGAGGACCTGGATCTTTCAATTGTCCGGGCACTCGTACGGCTCAGCGATGTGTAAGTCCTGCAATTTTTGTATTAGAATATTCTCTGTACTTCCACTCTGCTCGCGTCGCGGTTTATAGATATTTCGGGTTGCGCGGATCGCGCAAGGGGGGCGGTGTGTTTAAAAAAGTAACACGGCGATTTCCAAACGCCCCTGCGATTTAAATTCAACCGTTCGGGAATAATAATAATCGCGGGACCGGATTGAGGTTCCGCGAAAGTCACTGCGATATTAGAAAAAGCAATGATAAACGCGCCGAGTTTCTTGCCGGCCCGGTCATTGCAACGGTCACGATGTTTAGATTCGCGACCGGAAAAAGTTCGACACGGGCAGAGCGCGACGGAGAAAGGAGACGCGCGCGTGACGTGTCACAGGGGAGCGAGAGAGATAGTGACCTCGCGCTTCCCACCTCGCGACGATCGAGGTAAAGGACGGTTCAGAAAAGCCGTTTATTCCAATTTTGGATTTTGTAGAGCGAGGAGTTCCGCGTATCGGTTTTCTCCCGCGATATAAAAGTACGGCGCGTATAATTCCGTTACGAGTTTAAGTGTCGGTTCAGTTTTTCGGTCTCGCGGATTCCCGTGTTGAGGGAATCGAATCGAATCGTTAAATAAGAATCGGAGCTTGTTCAAGTGCCGGAATTAAAAAGTGCCAAGGTTTGAATTCGATCGACGAGTCATTCCGAAACGAGTTCGCGTGTCGAGTTTTCCACCGTGTGGACCCCAAGAGCTGGTGAATACATCACCATTGAGAGTGAGACCTGCCTGGTGGAGGATACTAAGGTGGAACCCAGCCTTGGTGAATACATCACCATTGCGCGTGTGACCTGCACGGTGGACTACGCGTCGGACGGTCAACCGTGTGGACCCCAAT
>NW_017134766.1:2420-4319 GCF_001652005.2 Ceratina calcarata | reverse complement strand
GTTTTCCACCGTGTGGAAAATTTTATATAATGTTAAAAAACTTAAATTAAAGCCACATCAAAAGATTAAAATTGTGACGTAGCATATTATCTCCGTCCCCGCGCGCGGCTCCCCAGAAACCCGCAACCGACCCGGGACAGTCTTCTCGGGATAATTGATTGCGCGAGCGGCTTGATAAGCGGCCCGCAAACCTCTATCAAGCATCTTTTCGCTTACTAGCGACGGAGTTAGCCGAAGCGAAAGTAAGTAACCATGTCCCCGTGCGAATGTAAGCATACCACGGGATAGGGACTAAAGGCCAACCGCGCTTAATTTAAGAAACGATTTTTGAAATACCTCTGTTCGGGGGAAGGATTTATTTCGCCGAGGACGTGCCTTCCACGAACAGCGGTTCGTCAGCTCTTGTCCCAAGTAACCTGACAAGAGCACCTCGCTGCCAACCGTTGTATACATACGCGTAGTAGTAAGACCGTCTGTTTCATTGTAGAGCGTCCAGCGGAGCGACCTCGTCGGCAATCAGTCAGAGGAATAAATAGTCTTATCGTTGTAACCTGTCTCGTTCATTTATCGATACCTTTCCCTTAGCTGTAAGTACGCGGATGAGTGGTTGGCACCACCTCGACACCTATCGGTGGCTTGGCCGAACCACCCGTTACAAACTTGTAAATATGTACATAATCCCACGTTTCATTGACGACTTATCAGCGTTCCTACCAAGCAGTGCAACGTTAAAACTCATACACCTGACCTTCCATCCAGCACTACTAATGGGTTATTTTACTCCCAGGAAAAAGATGGAGGTTTAGGTCTGCTCAAAATTGAACTTGTGATATAATTAAGTACATTAAAATCGGGCATCAAAAATAAAAATTGCGACGAGTCACAAGATAAGTACTTAAAAGAAATTGCGAATTCATTAAGAATTAAATGGCCTGCATCATTAGAGGACGTAGAACGCGCTAAAATGAGATTAAAAAGGGAAGCATCATCGGAGTGGGAGAACTTAAAATCGCAAGGACATGGCGTGTGCGAATTTCGCAACAACAAAGTTAGCAATATGTGGTTGTATCAACCGAAATTTTTAAAATCATCTAGGTTTATTGACACCATAAGATTACGTTCAAATACTTATGGAACGAGAGTTGTTCTTAACAGAGCCAAAATGACCTCCGAGGTCAACTGTAGAAAATGTCTTAGCCAGCCTGAATCACTGGATCATATATTGGATATTTGACGTTTAAAAAACCTATTTTGACTTTTAAAAAACCTATGCGTATTCGGCGCCACAACGAAGTCAATAAATCTCTGACAAATAAAATTACAAAGAAAGAAACAGTCACGATTGAGCCCTCAATACCAACCACTCAAGGTCTCCTCAAACCGGACCTCG
Source organism: Ceratina calcarata (assembly GCF_001652005.2). Taxonomy (NCBI): domain Eukaryota; kingdom Metazoa; phylum Arthropoda; class Insecta; order Hymenoptera; family Apidae; genus Ceratina; species Ceratina calcarata. The sequence goes on along the minus strand of NW_017134766.1, from coordinate 2,929 downwards.
CAATGGCAAACGAGGAAAGAGACGCCGTAGTCGACGTTTTTGTCTGCTATGAAGACAGGGAGTACCTTAAAAAAGCTTATAATGAGAAAAGATCAAAGAATAAACAGTTGGCTGAACAACTTAAAAGCAGGTGCAAAAAGCGAGGCTATAGTTTTGCCCATTATAGTGGGTAGTAGGGGCGCCATCTCAAATTTTACGCAGAAGATATTGGGTGACCCAGGTTTTAATAAATCGGACATGATCACTGTCCCGATGATGGTTCTACGATCCTCGATCGAGATAACCAATGCATTTTTAAATTATGACCGACTAAGTTAATATGACAAAAATAAAAGTACATTTTATTATTTTGTGACGGAGCATATCGTCTCCGTCCCCGCGTAAACGTGCAACCCGTCCGACACGGCGAGACTCCCGGAGTGGCCGCTAGGCGGCGCCGCCCGGGAGGCCTTCTCGCAACCGCGATCACGGCGCGCGCCTTAATAAGGCCGCCGCTAACCCGTAGCGAG
>NW_017134766.1:0-958 GCF_001652005.2 Ceratina calcarata | reverse complement strand
TACCGAATCCTATCGGCCGGGCTGAGACCCGTTGAGGGATGAGCTGCAGCAGAAATTGCAGGATTCCCTGTCTCAATCACGTCCCGTATTCGGAAGCTACGCGAATACGGGGGCTGCTCCTTCACGAATGTCTTACAACTGGACCATAGGAAACAGCCGTCGGTCGAACGGTCGCGGACACACGAATTCACTCAGTATGTCCTTCGCCGTGCAGGTCGCACTCGCACGGTGCTGTATTCATCAACGCTGAAGGCTGCAGTGTATCCTACACTATAAATGCTATGCTCTCCAGCGATTGGGGACCGCACGGTTGAACGTCCGACGCGTAGTCCACTGGGCATGTCACACTCGCAATGGTGATGTATTCACCAAAGCTGGGTTCCACCTTGGTATCCTCCACCAGACAGGTCACACTCGTAATGGTGATGTATTCACCAGCACTTGGTTCCGCACGGTGGAATACTCGACATGGGGAACTCGATTCGGTATTACTCGTCGATCGAGTTCAAACTTTGGTACTCTTAATTCCGAAACTTGAGACAAACGCCGATCATTTTTTAACGTTTCGATTCGATACCCTCAACGCGGGAATACTCGAGATCGAAACTGAACCGACACCGGAACTTGAAACGGAATTAATCGCGCCGCACTTCTATTCACGGGAGAAAACCGATTCGTGGAATTCCTCGTTCTCTAAAATCCAAAACTGGAATAAACGGCTTTTCAAAATCGTCCTTTACCTCGGTCATCGCGAGGTGGGTCCTCTATCTCTCTCGCTCCCCTGTGACACGTCACGCGCGCGTGCCCTGACTCCGTCGCGCTCTGCCGGTTTCGGTCTTTTTCCGGTCGCGAATTTAAACATCGCGACCGAGCTGGCAAGAAACTCGGCGCGTTTATCTTTATTTTTACTATCATCGCGGTGACTTTCGCGGTTCCTCAATACGGTCCCGAGATTATT
>NW_017134765.1:0-428 GCF_001652005.2 Ceratina calcarata | reverse complement strand
TCTTCTTCTTCTTCTTCTTCTTCTTCTTCTTCTTCTTCTTCTTCTTCTTCTTTGCCCACTTCCCAAAGTCAACTCCGCGGTGTGCTAATTGTCGTTGCCTCGTTAACTAGTGACACTTCCATCCTTCTAATTGCTCCTTCTACTTTATTTACCTTCTTATGCTTTTGAAACGTTCAACTTCACTCGTTTTTCGAAGATTTATTCATCCCTCCACCTCGAAGGGTTGTTTTTATCAATTACAAGGTTGTTACAAGGTTGTGTTTCATTTCATAAAAACGACCCTTTACCTCGAAGGGTCGTTTTCATCAATTACAAGGTTGTTACATTATTCGTTTCGATTAACCTAACTTTTTATGAATAACAGAGTGTTTGAAATCATGATGTAAAAACATAAGGTGTGTTCTTCCGGCGTGTTCAAATGTGTCGCT
>NW_017134764.1:0-428 GCF_001652005.2 Ceratina calcarata | reverse complement strand
AGAAATAAGTGTTTAAACAAATATATATATATCCAGCTATCAATTTGTTATCGTTTTGTATTTAAATAAAAATAATTAGAAAAACATATTAATTAAATATTCGGGGAGAGAGAGAGAGAGAGAGAGAGAGGGAAATAAACGTCTTGTTCAAAACTCTCTACTCATTGACAGTAACTTATGGAATGCTTGTATGTAACGAGTGTTACAAAATATCCTTATAATCGACTTTAATTACTCTTAATTAAGCGGGTAGTGAATTACGAAGGCGTGACGTACTGCAGTTGGTAATTGACTTTTATCTGGCGACAGGGTACCGAAAAGAACCGGCGATAAAACGTGTTCCGTTTTCGAGTGAATCTCGTTTTACGAGGTCAGTTTCGAAACTGTTGCCAAAAGAGAAATATTGTGCCGTTCCCCGTTGCAAATTA
>NW_017134763.1:0-429 GCF_001652005.2 Ceratina calcarata | reverse complement strand
ACTTGATTAACATTACAAAATATTTCTCGTTTTGAAATTAATTTGTAATTAATGTGTAAGAAACAAGCATTTGTAGTGTGTTCAGGGTGTAAGAACTATTTGTGCTTTCGTAGTTAACACCGTACGTGACGTTCCTGTACATTTTCGGGCGCGAAACGCACATAACATGAACTACAATTCGTATTCGAATTCTCGTTACANATTCGCAAGGCCGAGCAATGCTCCTAAACCTTGTAAAGCCTCTATCTTTAAACAAGACCCGTTGTACAAATATTGTGGTTAACCCTTTCGCTACCCCAGCTCCATCCACCTAAGACCGTCACTGAACGGAAACTCGCTCCGGAAATATACACAGTGCGCGTGGTTTCTGTATATATGTTGTTCTAAGTCTTGAATAATAACTAAAACAATCATTGCTCTAATGTAACA
>NW_017134762.1:0-428 GCF_001652005.2 Ceratina calcarata | reverse complement strand
AAAAAAAACGAAATTATAAACCAAATATTCTATTAATCCTTAGATTTAATTTCCTTTATTAATTTCCACAGAAATTAGTTTTCTATAGAAATGATATACTGAATAAGGAAGTTACGTAAAATCAGGTGTACGTCGTAGCTGTAAATTATCTTCTGAAAATTGCAATTTACTAATGAATGCAGGATGTAGCATGAAGCAAATTGTAACGAATCGTAGCAAATGTTGAATTCCTTATATAATCACCAATTTTACGTTTCCACGTGCTTTCATAAACATGAAAGATACATTTAATTCTACAGTGTAATATATTTAAATTTCAACTAATAAAATTTCTTAAAATTAAGCTATGATATGAATTTAATGAATCATAAATTAACTTTATGTTTTATACTAAATGTCACTAACTTTTCGTCTGCGATGATATCCAT
>NW_017134761.1:0-428 GCF_001652005.2 Ceratina calcarata | reverse complement strand
TGTCTTACCACGCACTGGTGAAGCGATCACGTCAGAAATTAAATAAATAAGCGATCTAAAAGTATATGTATCATTTCTGTAGACGTAGTTACAAAATTGTCAAATGATTGAGAAAATGAAACAAAAGATTTATGTTCAACTTGCCGACACTTCATTATTTGCCACTGAAAATTTGATTTTGCTGACGAGTCGCGCAATTCGGTAATATCTATTTTGCACATTGTGCAAACTAAGTCATTTCTATTTGGAAATGAAGTGTAGAACGACATCTCTCCTTTTCTTTCATATATAAGACTACAAGGATCCATTATTTAATTAATTAGTTGATATACTATTCCTGATTAAAGTACGTTTACTACGTATTCCATAAAAATTTCAAACTGCACAATGTACTGTGCACGTGCACTACAGACTACAGACTACTTCAG
>NW_017134760.1:0-428 GCF_001652005.2 Ceratina calcarata | reverse complement strand
ACTGAGCCACTAGCTAATAAATTGCTTTCCACCATCATGTGAGTTAATCCACACTCATCGATGAATTTTCCTACAGCCTTAAAATAGGCCATCATTATATGGAACGGACCCATGTGTATAAAAAGATCATTAAAATTTGGTTTTTCTGTAGATTGAATTTGATAAGCGATTTTTGTAATCGCTAAATCGTATGTGACTTGCATACAAGTCTGTTGACATTCTCTTCCAATCTGCTGACTTCGTCTCATTGTTTCATATATGACAGAGGGATTTGTCGGAGATGCATTGATCGGCGTGAGATAGGAGATCTTTTGCTGTACGCTATTGTCTTCAGTAATCTTATGATTAAATCCTACCCACATTGGAGTATCAGGAACTTTACAGTAATGGGATAAAACCCATGCAATATCTAATTGTTTATATAAATT
>NW_017134759.1:0-429 GCF_001652005.2 Ceratina calcarata | reverse complement strand
AATGATTACATTGCTCATTGCCTACGTGTCGACCTTGACATGTATGTACAATCATCCTTAAAAACGTCTTGCCGCTAACACGGCCAACCTGATATGCTTCGCACCCTCGAGAAGCNTACAACGACTGGCCTGCCTATGGCACCACGTTGGTGTCACCGGTTGTGAAAGTGTTAATGGCTAGCAGCCACCACTTTGTGTTACTCATCACATGTGCTTTTCAAACTCTTAAACACTTCTCCAAGTCCGTGACTGTCTCACGTAAACTTGGGAATGAACTTTCGAAAATAACTGGCCAATCTCATAAATTGTTTTGCTTGTTTTACGTTGCATGGAGCAGGTGAATCAAAGAGAGCTTTACCTTCCCTTTTCCGGAATTTATACCTTTGGCAGAAACCTCTCTGCCTAAATACTCTATCGTCTTTTGGAAAA
>NW_017134757.1:0-428 GCF_001652005.2 Ceratina calcarata | reverse complement strand
GCAGGTAGGGTCTCCATAGGTCGTAGGACGTACGTTCGGCTCCTGTTGAACTCCCTGCTTTTAAACGTTTCCCTATACCCTGTCTTAATGACTGGTTATGCTGCCGAACGTACGTCCTAGGATCTACGGAGATCCTAGATGCCGTTGATGAGACATTGACGTGATGTTAGTGTAGATAAACCTTAATGCCCTCTTAACTCGAAAATCTCATACAGCGAATTTCTTATTCTTAAGCGCGTTTCCCACTGTCCGCCGGCACGGAAAGGCAGGGTCGAAACGTGAAGTTGTGAGGTATAGGGAAAACCGTGCAAAAGTTATGTGCTTCAAAAAGGCCCACTGGCCTGCAGAGCGAATGGGTCAACTGCGCAAGCTAGAAACGCCGGCTGGAATGAGGGAGAGGTCCGAGCGGCACGGCCGAGCGAGACGCA
>NW_017134756.1:0-428 GCF_001652005.2 Ceratina calcarata | reverse complement strand
CTTTTTCGTTCTTTCTCTATGCCTTTAGATTCGAGTCGCGGATTCCTAGAGAGACCCTCTCCCTCTCTCGCGAAGGCGTGCACTTATCTATACCTTATTAATACGTGACCCCTATTTTAACAGTTGTTAGAAGTTGCAGACCGTAAATGAAAAGATATCAAGACAAAATTAATACCAAACGAAAGGTAATCGATCCCCGAATGTCATAGTCATAATTAGAACAACGAACGATAAATAGTTTAAAAATAAAAAAATTAAAACGAAAAAATTAATTTAAACACAGACCAGCCGGCCAGCCAGCCAGCCGACCAGCGTGCACTTATCTTGCGTCATGTGAATCCAGTGTTCCCTTCGTTGGCTTCCGCTTCCATCTAGCCCTGCTCCCGTTGCGGGACCCACGATACAGCAACCGATGATCTCTCGCTCAT
>NW_017134755.1:0-428 GCF_001652005.2 Ceratina calcarata | reverse complement strand
TGCTTTGGGTTATTGGTGGTGGGTTACTTATTACTTAATTAATTTAGTCGATAAGATTTCGAATTATCACATGGGAGGCGTCTACTCGTCTTATCCAGTCTCGCCCGACTGATGTTTCATGATTGGTGCTCATTTTCCTTTCGGTTTTTTGAAAATTTTCCGAAAATTACTTCAGTTTATTAATTAAATAATTCTCGTTTCTGTTGCTAACAGCCCGTTACATAAGGATAGTCGGTAAGCCGGCCTCTGCTGGTAGGCACGACTTTCCGAAGCGTCGACTCGCACAACATTTCGTCAGGGGGCGCAAAACATCGTAGATTTGGTGTCGAGTCACCTTCGCATACTCATTGCCAACTAGAGAAAAAAAAAAAAATAATCTCTCCTCGGTGGTTGAATTCCGTTAATGGACAGATTTAGTTCATCTGCTT
>NW_017134754.1:0-428 GCF_001652005.2 Ceratina calcarata | reverse complement strand
CATTTATTGATTTATTGAATTATATTTGCTATTTTATTTCACACTTTCTCATGCCACTTGTAGATCCCTAAAAATAGTGCAAAATATGTGTTTGTACCATTTAATACTACGTAGCTCCTTCTCAGATAATCAAGACAAAATTCGTTTTAATGTTTAGTTTGACTTTTTTCCTTATTTTATTCAGAACAGATAATCCTTGGAATGAAATTAGTTAAAATTCAATACATTGTTTAATCATTCTGATATACTAATATACTCACTTATCTCTTTAATCCACCTATCAAAAATCGGAACTAACTTTCCGAACAATCCAATATTTGCTTTTCTCTCTTTATTTTAGTAACGGTCGTTTTATATGGGAATAAAAGTATACGTACTGGCTTGTCAGATAATATTTCACGCCCTTATGGAAAACCTCTTCCGTTATG
>NW_017134753.1:0-428 GCF_001652005.2 Ceratina calcarata | reverse complement strand
TTTCGCGAAACGGCTTAGAAGCATGTAACGTGTCGAAACCGTTGCGGAGACGGTCTAGCGAATCTCGTACATTTCCTATGAGAAAAGGAAAATGTACAAAAAAATGTTCTCGTACCTTTGAAAACGACGAGCAGCGTATCATCCGACGGAGCAACCATCGCGACGTCGCGCGTAGACCGCGAACCTGAAAAGAACCGCACCATAGACGACTGTTATTGTAACGAACACCCCGATGATCCAACCAAAGCACCTGAAACAGAACCAGTTAAACACGTTGTATTATCAACGACAAGAAAAAATTAATCGAAAGAATGGAATTTGTCCGTTGAACGCCTGAGAGAGATAACCGTCGCGACTGTCTGATCTATCCTTCGCTTTCACTACTGTCTTCGTTCAACAATTGTGAACGTGTAACCGTACCTGTCAAG
>NW_017134752.1:0-428 GCF_001652005.2 Ceratina calcarata | reverse complement strand
GTTATATGATAAGAAACAAATAATTATTTGTGCAATTACTTTATGTAATAAGGTTTCTGCAGCTGTTATTAGTGATAATGAAATGTTATGAATTTGCTTATTTGTTTAGTATTCGGAAAATTGATATCTTGTTCAGATGTAATAAAGCAATAACTATTTTTATATGTATGTAAAAAAATCACTCATATTCTTATATAAATATAAATACTTGTAATTGAGAGTGTTTGATTATTTTCTACACTGTTTACTTATAAAGGAAACCTTGTGATATATGGATTTTAATATTTTATTAAAATTTTTTATGTACGTACATAAAATCGTTCGTATTAACAATAAATTTAATTTACAGATTTTGTAATGACGAATAAATAAGATAAAATGGAATAATCTGTCGTCTTCAAGAATCCGATACACATTTTCAATTTTTG
>NW_017134751.1:0-428 GCF_001652005.2 Ceratina calcarata | reverse complement strand
GTATAATAATTTATTTCTTTGTTTTGGAGCTCTGGTACCTCACCAAAATTTTACTGTAGCTTTATGAAGGTATTATTGACAAGTGTGTAAATTTACATCCACTTCTGAATTTTTAATCCATTTGAACTTCTTTCAACGAAACTCACAAACTTCACAACTCGAAATACACCTTCTAAAGCGAAGTGAATGCTTGTTCGATAGGTCGCACGAACATTTCGCACTTTGCTTTAGCTCGCGGTAAAATTTTTTCCGCTTATATAGCCCTCTTGGACATGAGGAAGGTTTCGCGGGTGGTATTGGAGAACGATGATTGGCTGCCTACCTCTTGCGTGGGTTTTTCCCTTTTTCACACAAATTTCTCCACCCTTTCTCATAATGGTCGATCCTCACAGAGCGTGCGATGCGATGCGCTGCGTTTCCGTATTTTT
>NW_017134750.1:0-428 GCF_001652005.2 Ceratina calcarata | reverse complement strand
TTGGCGTCTCGGGAGATAGAGCATAACTCGGTCGCTTTTCATTATTTTTGTACTAAAAAATAAATTACACTTCAATCATAGGAAAATACATCCATAAAGTCTAAAAATATTCCATGGAATACTTCTCTTAAAAAAAATTTCTAAAAATCACCTTTTCGGGCAGTCACACTGGGTAGGCCCCTTAAACCGATGTACTACCTCTGTGCTTTAATAATAGTAGCAAGTGAATATTTTAACGGGAATTATTGGCGAATCTAACTATAAGTTATGTTATAGCGCCAAATTACGAAGCCTTTAATCAAAATCAATGTTTCATGACATCTATTATTTGTTATAACACATATTTCAATTTTTATTACGAATTATAATTATTTTCCTAATTTCATCCGCTGAACGAAATCAATTGTTTTATTTCAGTTGAATATCAA
>NW_017134749.1:0-428 GCF_001652005.2 Ceratina calcarata | reverse complement strand
CAAAAATTAGGTATGGTAATGGTTTTTCTAAAGCGTATCATGATTATTAGCCGCGGAAAATAATTATCGAGTAAGTAATGGATTCAGTAGTGGAACATTACAGATGTCGTAAACAAAGTTAAACTGATTACGTTAATAATAATATTTAGCCTACTGACTTTATGCTTTTATAGAAAACATAAACGTGCAGAAAATGTAGAAAACATCGTCATAGTATCATAAGGTAATCATGAAAAAAGTTCCTATCTAAATCACATTATTTAAGCAGCATAAAAATCTGTAATCTAATAATATTAATGACACTGGATCGTATTTTTTATTCTAAATTTGCATAACTCATTAAACTTTGATTCAATTAGTTGATACAACTTTGAACTCTGTTGCCGTGTGTTAAATGATAATTCTACATGTAGGAGTATACACAAAGT
>NW_017134748.1:0-428 GCF_001652005.2 Ceratina calcarata | reverse complement strand
TTCCATCTTGAGGATTGCAAAAAGGTGTCGACAGTGACAGCAGTAGACCGATCGTGACGAAGAGGAGGAAGATGGCGATGAAGAATAATGAGATTTGGTCGATGAACAGTTTTTTGTTTTTTTTTTTCTCTAGCTGGAAGAAAAGTTAGTGGAAACAAGAACGACACTTACATCCGCAGGGAAAGCGTAGACAATTAATTCCGACAAAACAAACAATCATCTTGAAAAATAAATAACTTAAGAGTCTGAAGGTAAGAATTAGTGAGGCTTTAAGATACAAAAATTGATTTACTAATTAAATAGAATTTCTATTAGTCAAATCGGTTTCAAGGCAGTCCATCAGATTTCTCTTCTCTGTCTTCTTTTTTGCATCTTCTTTTTTCTTTCCTGGACCACGCGATTTGACTGAAGGTCGTCAGGCTTAACGT
>NW_017134747.1:0-428 GCF_001652005.2 Ceratina calcarata | reverse complement strand
AGCGAGGGTGGGCTTTCAAGTATTCAAATCAGTCTACTTCCTTCGCCAATCATCAATCTTCATTTTTTAAAATGTTTCTATCATTCGCTCCAGCAATGCTGCGAAAAATATCTCACGACGCTAGAGCGAATAACCTACCAATGGTGGGAGTGAGAGAGACACATCCTCTCTTTCATAGCGTATATCTCTGACTGCGTCTCGCTCAGCCGTGCCGGTCGGATCTCTCCCTCATTCCGGCCAGCATTTCGAGCTTGCGCAGTTGACCTATTTGCTCTGCAGGCCAGTGGGCCACGTTGATTGAATTTACGTTCTTGATTAGTGCCAACGAAACCTGGAGCCTCAGTTCCATCGACGAATCCAATAATTTCTCTACGTAAACATTGTTAACACTCACACAAGTGTTAACGAGTGAATAGTGCAGGGAAAGT
>NW_017134746.1:0-428 GCF_001652005.2 Ceratina calcarata | reverse complement strand
TGCCCAGTGAGAGCTCCCAAGCCTCATGAGTATTTTTGGGAAGCCTGCTGGTGGCAAGGTGTACTGAAAAGCAATCCCAAATGTCAGTGATGCCCAAATTTTGAATGGTCTTGGTGACCTCTGAAAAAGTATCCAACATATGAGTGATGTCGGCTGAAGTTTTAGCCAGGTCGTGTGATGCCAAGGCTTTTTTGAGCTGTGCACTTATGAGTGCCCGGTTACTACTGTAACGATCATTCAAACCTTCCCATGCCAGCTTGAATGAGTCGCCTTTCATGGGGAATGATTCTACAAGTTGCGCTGCCTCCTTCTTCGTGCTGGTTCTCAGATAATGAAGGCGTTGAATGTCTGAGAGTCGTTTTTGATGATAAGTGACTCAAAGAGTTCTGAAAATGCAGGCCACTCTAAACAGTCGCCTGAGAACTGCG
>NW_017134745.1:5562-6356 GCF_001652005.2 Ceratina calcarata | reverse complement strand
CGAAATTTTTTGTCAAAAGTTCGCTGATTCGACGGTGGAATAGTCGGATTTTGTCAGCACCCATAAAATGCCAATTAATCGTCCTTAACTTGTTAAATACTTAAGTTAGAAGAAAAATGCATAAAACCATTCTTGTAGAGTACATCAGTACCTACACTTTCTATATAAAAACTTTTCCGTTAGTTAATAATTAAGGATCTACATTTTAGGTTTAGGTAGGTCATAATTAACCTGAAAAATCGATGATAATTGAGATCGAAAGAATTAAACGACGCTTAATTGGTTCGCGTAAACATCTTCTAAGAAGAAAGAGGAAATACAGATAGATCCCGAAGAAAGAAAGAGCAGGGAGACGTCGACGGCCGGGGGGACGGGAAAGGATCCGCGAGGACCAGGGTTCTCTAGAATCAAGGGCACTCGCGGAGTTAATTACTCGCTACTAATGAGTACCGAGCCGGGGCGCAATCGATAGCACGTCAAACAAGTCGAACTACGCCGCCCAGGCATAAGCGGAAGTCGAGTCCAACGAGCACAGGGAGAGTCAAGTGGCCGCGTGTAATACAGTACTGTTCATAAGTATCAGACCGGTTAATAAAGACTCGTACCGAACGGGAGGAGGATTCAGAATAATGCAATGTGAAAATTCATAGAAGCTTTCCCATCCTCATTCGAATTAAATCCAGATTAAGCACAATTTTTTAATTAATAATTCTATGAGTATTTAATTCGATATTTGAAAAATGTACAAAATAAATATAATAAACTCTGCATGTGTCGTAAATAAAAATATTTCC
>NW_017134745.1:3143-3920 GCF_001652005.2 Ceratina calcarata | reverse complement strand
GTGTAAGATATTGAAATGGGAGATTCTTGACGTAATTTTAAACAACATTTTCCTTAGCGAAAAAGTTGTCCAAGATGTGGTTGAGGAGTTATTAACAAAAGAACCCCGACCAATCAGAGCGCTCGATTGGCGCGAGCTCCCAATCGCGAGCGTTGGCTTGGATCTGGACGCAATCTTTAAGAATTCTAACATTGCTCGATGAGAAAATGATAACAAAATAGGAAACTAATTAAATTAGCTGTTAAAGCAATCTCTAGTGAAGTCGAGGATTTCCCATAAACAATTTCATGGAAGTTTAAACATGAGAACCAGTGCGTCAGCGATGTTTGCTTTTTCGTATATGCATTCTAGTTATGAAATTATTTTCCCGTTTGAACCAGGGGCAAGCCAAATTTCCTGTTCATCAGACAGACCGTGGTTTCAGCTACTTTAAAGCACGCGTTTACTCGCGGATTAGTGGTTATTTCTGCTAAAGCAAATTGTTATATTCATTGACTAGAGTAGAGAGGAGAACTGCCTTTGTGAAGAATTTCAATACGGCGGTCTGTGTGCGTGTATTTGTACGTGCGTGTGCCTGAATTTTCCTGCGTCTTTGATCGTAGATTAGCGGTTGTTAATGGAAATACATTGTTGTTTGTTAGCTTTCGTGGCTTTCTACGTTAATTAAACAGTTGTTGCTGCACAGGTCCAACCAGGAATCAATTTCTTCGCTGTTTTATTCTAATACTATTAACGTTCTATGAACTCTTACATAAAAACAATGACAAAGCATTGAAA
>NW_017134745.1:1959-2463 GCF_001652005.2 Ceratina calcarata | reverse complement strand
AAATTAACCAATTTTTTTAGCAAATTTTGGACATTCTCGTTGAGCCTGACTTTGCACATGTTTGGCATGAAATTCTGATCAGACTCGTTTTAAAGTAAGCCAAGGAGGGTTGAGGTTTTATGTGAAAATTGGTAAGAGCAGTGAATAATAAAATAGCGAGGTTCTATCTAAGCTGTGGGATTCTGTAGAGAATTCCAGTTAAAAATATTCGCGATCCCTACGGAGAATTACAGCGCGCCGCCAATGCATCGTGTAGAGCGCGGGCGTTAATTGCTCCCGGCTCTTAAAATAACACTCGGTAGCTCGAGTAGCCGAGCTGGCAATTTCCTAAATACGAGCAGCAGCAGCAGCAGCAGCCGCGAGGAAAAGAACCGGATCAGTACAGCGGTCGAATAATCCTCGTGAATCTTGAAACGTGCAACACTAACACCGAAGCGTTTCTTTTAATCAATGCGATTGTTATAATTGATAATTTTAGCGAACGCGTATTTTGTATAAAAATTT
>NW_017134745.1:0-784 GCF_001652005.2 Ceratina calcarata | reverse complement strand
AAATATCGCTGGTAATAAAATTAATGATTAGAGGACTGAAATGCGTGAGTTAATTACTTAGTACGGGAGCTGCGAAATTAGGTCGAATCTGAAGCTTAACTATTTCGGTTGAAATTAGGCCACTGTCAAGATGGAAGCCGGCAAAGGCACAAAGTTAATAAATGTTAAATCGCCCGGAGATTTGGTTAAGTCCAGTCCGTTACTCTGATGCTCGATTTCAAACTAGCCCACTTGGGATTAGGCTATGCAGGCCTAATTACGTATAGACTAGGTTAACGAACATCTCATAGAAAGTATAACTAAATCTCCTTACCTGATCTCATCATTTCATTAGTTAATTAAATTCTGATATAAAATTCTTCCGTTTAATAATTTTAGCAAAATATATTAATTTTTTTAAAATTATGTTAATTGATGAGAAATGCGAATATTAGGAGGATCAAATATTATTTAGACAAGTCGATTTTTTACCGAAACGTTTTATTCATATCAATTTTCGTTTCCCTTATATTAAATTGCAAAATGAGCAAACCGTTTTAAAACGGATTAGCAATAACAGCCCTCCGGCTGTTGTATTTTTAGAGATAAATTTCGAGTCGGGACGCGAGCGCCGTTCTTCGTTCCCGTATCCCAATTTTCTTTTTCGGATCCCTGGAAAAGTGCCGGGACGGTTTTTCCATCCGCGCTTTTCCCTCCCGTCTTCATCTTCGTCCGCCGTCTGTTTTTCTTCCGCCCTTTCTTTCCACCAACGTTTTGTCCGCCCGCGACCAACTTCCCCCCCCCC
>NW_017134744.1:0-429 GCF_001652005.2 Ceratina calcarata | reverse complement strand
CTGGGGCTATTTTCCAGAAAAGTGGAAAATAGCAAAAGTCATCACACTAATAAAAAAAAGAGATAAGTTAATAGAGCCAGATAATTTAAGACCTATTAGTCTACTGCCAGTCATTAGTAAAATATTTGAAAGAATTATTAAAAGATCAATTTCCTCAGTTATAAAGGACCAAAAAATTATTCCTGACCAACAATTTGGTTTTAAGGCGAAGCACTCAACCATACATGCAATCAATAAATTAGTATCAGATATATACTGGCATCAAGGAAAAAATGAATTGATAGGAGCATGCCTAATTGATCTAAGGAAAGCATTAGATTCAGTTTGGTTGGACGGCTTAATTTACAAACTCATTAAAAAAGATCTACCACCATATATCATTAAAATAATCGATAACTTGATCACTAATAGGAAATTTAAAGTAGTAGT
>NW_017134743.1:0-429 GCF_001652005.2 Ceratina calcarata | reverse complement strand
CAATAAACACGTGCCTTCGACACAATACAGGGCACCTGCCCAGGATTTCATTCAGGCCTAGTACGAGGGGAATTTATGTTCACTGCTCTCAGTTATTCAATGAAATTATAGTTCATGATTATGACAATGCAAGCGCTTGAAAATTTCGTATACTACCCGTCGGAAATTATGAACTCGATGATTGTATGACGGCTCATTATAATTATTTAACGTAGCTTGATAGCATTTGCAAAACATATACGATTTTAATACAAATTGAAGTAAACGTTAGTGGACATTATTATTTATAAAGAATTGTATCGATAGTCATTTTGAACTTGTCTCACTTGACCTATACTTGAGTTCCCGAGTGACTAGGCGCATTCCGCGCAGATTGAAAGGTGGTGGGGGCCGCAGCGAACGTCTCGGACCTCCCACCATGTGTTAATC
>NW_017134742.1:0-429 GCF_001652005.2 Ceratina calcarata | reverse complement strand
ACTTCGTACTGTCGCTTTCTGACGAATCGGTTTCTAAAGGTAAAAGACAATGAAAAATTTCATATTGATTATACTTTTAAAAATACGTAAATTTAATGTTACAGGAAGATTTGTACAGCTGATAAAGAGATTCCGGTTAAAATTATCTCCGACTCTGGTGGATGCGCTGGTCGGCGCGTTCAGTGGTCTGAAGCGTACCGTCGATCAAGGATTATTAAAATCCATTTATCTGAAGCACTATCCGGATACTAAACCTCCACCGATAAAGCCTCCCAAAAAGAAAAAAGATAAAGGGAAAGACAAGAAAGAGAAAGGGACTAAAACAAAAGAGCAGCAATAGAAATTATGGAAATAAGTGCAAAACTTTATTATAATGATATACAAGTTTAATAATTTATGTAACGGACAATTATATTACAACTCCCCATT
>NW_017134741.1:0-429 GCF_001652005.2 Ceratina calcarata | reverse complement strand
TTTTTTTTAGTATAAAACGAGAAGGTGATCTTATTCAGTTTGGTGATTCGTCATATTGGATTAACATCGTGAACGAGACACACAGTATAATTTATATTAATTATTAAATATTCTATATCTGATTAAAAGAGACTTGAATATTAACCTGACCTGAAGGTTATAAATCTCGCAACTAATTTCTTCTCGACTCCACTCGAAATCTTCTTAATCGGCCAATTTCTTGCACGTGATCGATCCGTGCCATCCGAATGCAAATCAAATGTAAATTTCAGTCGACCCAGAGTCTTCGTGTCTTTTTTTTTCTGGCTGTGAACTTTGTTCATTTGAATCCTTAAGGAATGCGTCGTTCTTATCCACGAAAACAACATTTCAGTCATGTCCAATCCAAACTCTTTTCGATTTATCATTTTGTTAATTAATAATGGTAAT
>NW_017134739.1:0-429 GCF_001652005.2 Ceratina calcarata | reverse complement strand
TATTAAGAAAATCCAGGCGAGCATCTTGTGAGGCGCTCCCGGACGAGAAGATGAACGCTATCCCGGTAAGGATATTTGCCATTTCAGGCTTTGACTTTCCCGACAGTGACGATATGGCAGGGCGACTTAGGTGGTGCCCTAAGCTTGTAGCTCGTGTATCAGCATACCTTCATAAAATGTCTGATAGATATAAAATGAAGGTTGGAAAACCAGAGCATGGTACAAATTCGTCATCAGTCGGATGGGCATCAGCGCAAGTGGCTGGAAACGCAGTCGCTGAGCAAAACCGAAACCGTATAACAAATATCAATGGCCCAGTTATGAGCAGTATTGCTCTTAGAAGCTCACAGTGCAACATTGTCGGGCCATTCAGCCTGAAAAGGCAACGAACAGACCAAGCTAAAGGCCTGTGTTATACTCTGGATAACG
>NW_017134738.1:0-429 GCF_001652005.2 Ceratina calcarata | reverse complement strand
TCAACAATTCATAAAGTGATACGAATTAAAAATTAACGATTATCAATTTTGGTATAGTACTGTATTTGCTATTTGCAAGCAGAACAAAGCTTCGACAAAAACATCGCATGCTACGATCACGAAAAACATCGGCGCTAGGAAACGTTGAGGATTAGGACGCGCGGGCAATAAAATTAATCTTTTGGCGATTAAAACTACGTGACAGTGAATAGCGGGGATCCGAACCGAGAGAAACATTTCAATATTCCATCCCATACAATACTTAGTCCTACCGAAAATATTGAAAAATAGATTGCCCTTTCGGCCTCCCGTTCGCAACCCAGACCGTACGTATCTACTTCAAGCGGTTTAACGGTAACAAGACACCCTGCTAGGCTCCCCCTTTGCATTTCGCAAAAAATATTAACTTCTTGAATTCAATATCTCACA
>NW_017134737.1:0-429 GCF_001652005.2 Ceratina calcarata | reverse complement strand
TTTTTTGAATACAGGGGTGGATTATTGTGGTCCTTTTTTTATTAAGGAGAAAAAATTTCGTAATAAATCAAAGGTTAAGGCATATGTCATGGTATTGATTTGTTTTGTTACTAAGGCTATTCATTTAGAATTAGTCACAGATTTAACTTCAGAAAGTTGTTTAGGAGCATTAAAACGTTTTTTCGGCAGGCGAGGTGTACCACACAATATTTATTCAGATAATGGTACAAATTTTGTGGGAGTAAGTAATGAACTGATTGAAATTCAAGCTTTTTTACAATCTGATGATTATAAGAGTAAACTGAATAATTTTTTAACGAATGAAGGAATAAATTGGCACTTCATTCCACCACGCTCTCCGCATTTTGGAGGTTTGTGGGAAGCTGCTGTTAAAGCTTTTAAACGACACCTTTTGCGAACTGTAGGTGA
>NW_017134736.1:0-429 GCF_001652005.2 Ceratina calcarata | reverse complement strand
AAACACCAAATAAGCCAGATAGTTAAATGAGATACATTTTGGTACTATGGTTAGCCTTGTATATGATACTATAACCGTAGACACATTCCAACTAAGCGATGTCACTGCGTTTATCGCTCGATATCGTCGCCGTCGCCTCGTCGTAATCAGAAATATGAACACTGCACTCCGGCTGCAAACTATGCCGTACATAACGGGTGGTCTTCTGGAAAAATTGAGTACCTCCTCTAGGTATTTCGGTTTCTTCAGCGAATCCTTCGAGCCCGGGAAATATTCCGAGATTTTATTATATAAAATTGCTTAACAAAATGACTGATCCAAGAAAATCGACCTATTAAACTTAGACTAGACATAGTTTCAAAATTTAATTGTTTAAAACGTTAATATTATATACAGGGTGTCCCCGGATTAAACGATCAAACGGTACCA
>NW_017134735.1:0-429 GCF_001652005.2 Ceratina calcarata | reverse complement strand
CTAGAATAGACTCATTTTTACTAAAAATTACACGTAACTATTTAGCCAAGCTTCCATATAGTTCTAATAGTATTATTAAAGCTCTAGTCCCTATTGATGATGATAAAGCTATAGCTCAGATTAACGCGGGGTACGTAGCCCCAGAAACATTCACCTATTGTGATAATTTAGGTATTATAAAAAATAGCGTAAATATTCCGATCATTTATCATTGGAAACGAAATAGAGCCAATAAGAGAATAGCCCTCATTCCAGATGTTTTCATTAGTAAAACTTACTTATTCAAATATTCAACAAGAATTCCGAGTACTGATTTTCTAAATTTTAGCCGCCTTAATGTCAGAAAGTTTTGGTGGCTGTCCCCTAATAGTGAGACATTAATAAATTTAAAACTTCGCAGACAAGCTATTTTAAATATTACCTGATAAA
>NW_017134734.1:0-429 GCF_001652005.2 Ceratina calcarata | reverse complement strand
TTTATCTGGCAAGTTTAATATACGAAAATTATGTTTAATGTACAAATGATAAATATGAAAGTGTATTGATATATTTATTTATAAACGTTTGTTAAACAGCTGAAATTGTAAAAATATATATGTATACATTGTTACATCTTGATTCCCAATGTTCAAACATAAGTGTTACATATAATGGCAACAAAATTTCAATAATTGGACTGTGGATTTTATGAGCTGATAAAAGAAATGAATGTGCAGGAACTAAAAATTTTGCATGTGATGCATGAAAATTTATAAAATATCAGAGGTGAATACATACTGCAATGCTTATGTGACAAAACAAATGTGTATCTGAAATGCATTTTTGTGATTGACTATCATAGACGTTTTATTTTACATAAAAATCCATAGTCTAATGACAATATTACTAATATCTATGTATAAATC
>NW_017134733.1:0-429 GCF_001652005.2 Ceratina calcarata | reverse complement strand
AAATTAACTTAACTTTCTTTTGTGTCCAGAAATATCTGATTTATTATCCAATAACGATGAGAACTTGCAATATGCGACGTGGAATGGGATAAGCCTAAATGATTATCCAGAAGTATACGGTGAATTATTAACACTAGCATGTGTAAAAATGAATGATAACTGCGCCTTATATCAAAGACAAGACATCTTTAAACACCCTGTATGCAGTGATTGTTACTATCGGCTGCCCGCAGAGGAACAGCATGAATTTGAATTAATGCATTGGCATGAAATAATGAAAATAATGCGATGATCCCCATCTCATCCCTTCAAAAATGCGTATCAGCGATTTTTGGAGGTCACGGTGTTCCCCCTCTTCCCCGTAAACCGCGTTGGGGTTCGTCTACGTTCGCGATCCAAAATGCAACACCAGCGATTGTTTGAAGGTCA
>NW_017134732.1:0-430 GCF_001652005.2 Ceratina calcarata | reverse complement strand
GGATCCGCGGCGCGAAGAGAGGAAATGGCGTGTGCATCCGCGTGACTGATGTCGTACTGCTCGTTTGAAGCACCCGAACAAGCTGAGGTGTACTTGGTCGTTGATAAGCCTTCGTATACCACATCTGCGCTTTCTGCGAGTTCGGTTAGGGTCACGTTCTTGTATGGGAGGAGGGGAGTGCGTNGTTCGCGAAATTGCTTTGCACGCGAAATAGAATATAGGTCGATCAGACGCTTTTTGTATGCGGAGTATGGATCGGTTATTGTTTTGTCTGAGGTGAGCTCGCGGATCGCTCTTACGACTTCCGTGGGCAATGCACTTAAAATCAAATCTGCGCGCGATGTCGAGTCGTGAATGTTCGCGGTACTTAAAATGGCTTCGACTTTGATGAACCAGACGACAGGGTCATCAATGATGAATGGGGGAATCT
>NW_017134731.1:0-429 GCF_001652005.2 Ceratina calcarata | reverse complement strand
GTTGAGGTAGGAAGAAGGGGTAGGATACTTTGCAGACGTTGAAAAGGACTGCGCCCTGATGTCTACTTATAATTACTTATACTAGGCTTAAATACTAAATGGAACAACTAATTACTATGTACATATGTTACAATTTTACAATATTTATAAGGTGAAGTTAATTACAGAGGCTTAAGTAAGTGATGCGTTAATCAGGTTGAATCTGAGTTATCGAGGGAATGGCGTTAGATGTTAGCCACCAGTACTTTTTGTTAGAGAGAGGTGAGGTTTTTTTTGTCCTTAACGGATATTTTAGTGCAGTATCTTAATTGGGGGGTGGTTGGATCAATTCTGTTGTAAGGATAGGGGATAGACTTTGTGTTTCGGTTTCTTTAGACATGGTAAATTATTGGGATATTGTTGTGGTCTGAGATTAATCCGTTGCGGTCG
>NW_017134730.1:0-429 GCF_001652005.2 Ceratina calcarata | reverse complement strand
ATGTCGAAGCATGAGTGGCTTTAATATTTAAATAATAAATGAGATGTCCATTTTGAATGCATATTTTAAAATGAGACCACGAATGTCTTGCATACAAATTCGCAGTTAGATTATTAATTTCTGAATTTAATGCATTTATAGATAAAATTCAATGTACTAAATCATGCGATTGTTGGAATCTTGAATAAGGAAAGTTTCAACTGGATTAATAAGAAGATGTCGAAATCGATGAGCATGTTGGCGAAATTGTGCATCCTACTGCTTCTTTACGAATGTAAGTGGTTTATACTGATAGCGTCCTTCGCCTACTTTCATCAAAACTAGATATCTTTCTATGTCGCAAGGTTCAAATTCCACATTAAAATGAATTCCTGTAACTGATTGCACAAGGAGTTCCATTGCTACTTTAAGTTGAAGAGCCACAGATAT
>NW_017134729.1:0-429 GCF_001652005.2 Ceratina calcarata | reverse complement strand
GTGATATAATATAAAAAATATAACAATAATTTTGTTGAATATTTTTCAAGAGAATAAGGTGGGATGAAGGGTAGGAGGCTCGATTATCGCGATGGTTACAAAGTCGCAACTTGGAGCCATTACCGCGATATTACTGTTACGGTAGCTTATCCGAGACGTGACCGCATACGCCAGAGATTACTCAATCTACGCTCATCCTGCTCGCGATCCTCCTCAATGAATTTCAAAACGTGCAATTAAAATAACTCGAGCTAAAAACTGGATTCCCTTCGTTCTTCTAATAATTGCTTCCTTTCGTTTGATTATACTACGAACACCTAAAGGAATTCACATTTATTATCGTCGTCCTACGACTAGCTTCTTGCATTTACAACAAATTTCGTAAATTCGTTTCGTTACAAAATTATTTAATATTTTTATTTATATTAT
>NW_017134728.1:0-429 GCF_001652005.2 Ceratina calcarata | reverse complement strand
GCTCCTAATATCTTGCATGCTGTTTGATTCGACTCCTCTCCATCAAAAGTGGTGCTCACGACCTCAATATTTTTCTCATTCAATTTGACTAATAAGTCTCTTAAAATAATCGATTTTTCATTGCCACTAAGACTATTCGTAAAATAATATGCAACAGGCGTTTTAAACCCTCCATTAATATTAACTAGCATGAAGAGTAAAACTTTACTTGCTGTAGTTCTATTTTCTTGTACGTTATCTTCTTCTAGTTGACCGCCTCAATCTACTAAACCTTTCCATTCATGGGATTTACTGCAGTAGAAACTCCATTTTTTTATATTCATCTCATCGAATGTGAGATTGAAAACGAGCTTCTTACATTTCTTAGATTCATTGTTTACCATTGTAGACACATGATCAATTATTTCCTGACATATACCAGGTTTATAA
>NW_017134727.1:0-429 GCF_001652005.2 Ceratina calcarata | reverse complement strand
TCATTATATTATTACGATATTAGAATGAAAGCGAAATATTTGCACTGTCGACTTTCTCGAGTTCCCCTTCGTCAGAGAGAAATATTTAAATACAGTGAGCAATCAATTTCAAAAGTTTCGAAGGTGGACAGAAAGGGTGGCAAAAGGCGGGAGTGAGTTATATCGTGACTGTTTTGATGGATTAATTCGCGAACCGAGCCGAAAGCTGCAGAGACCGACTTTGGCGCGTTTGGTTTGTCCAATTTTTATAGTTAAGCAAGAAACTACTAAAAAATTTGTAACGATTGTTTCTGCATAATTACAACACCAGGGAGAATGATCAACTATCAGACAGTTTATTCTTTGATGATCTCCGAGAAACAGAAAATTCATTTTCACAAGTCAATGAAAATATAAAAAATTGAAGTGATTACGATATCAGATTTATTA
>NW_017134726.1:0-429 GCF_001652005.2 Ceratina calcarata | reverse complement strand
AGCTTAAGGTTTATTGGTAAAGAATTTTTAGCAGTTTGTATTATAATTAAAATTGAGAGCTCTCAGAAATGAAGTATAATGGAAATCGTCAAGTGACGGGGATTAGGGTTGGTAATTGGAATACAGTGGCAGAGGGTTAATCCGCACGAATGGTAATTGTTTCTGACATTGAGCGGGCATTGACTATGCTGACAGCGTCTCACGGACCAAACAGTTTGCGCTTGATTTGAGGTTTACCAACTGCATGGGGTAGTTCAGGAAATAGCTCACGTTGCCTTGTACTATTTTAATTATAGCTGAAAAACTTAAGCTTCGTTGTGATTTTTCTTGTAAAGCTCGGAATTTTGTGTTAATGCTTGAAAGAGATAGCATGATTAAAAATTAAAATACAGTTTGTAAGAATGTGCTTAATTTCTGTATTAAATTATT
>NW_017134725.1:0-429 GCF_001652005.2 Ceratina calcarata | reverse complement strand
TTCCCAACTCTGGAGATGAGTTCTTTTCCGAGTAAAAAGAAAGTAACTTAATTTATATCGTACTGTTAAGAAGCGGATCCCAAGAGTGCAGATGCGGTAAAGTGATTTACAAGTTTTATATAAAATCATGATTTAATTTCTCCGTGATGTAAGATAATTTTTAATACCATGCCCCCCTCCCTCCCTGGAGAAAAGTTTCTTTTCCACCGAGTATAAAGAAACTACTTCAGTTTATTGTATTGTTAAGAAGCGGATCCCGAGAGTGCAGAAGACCGTGATAGAGTGCAAAGTTATTTTCAAGTCGTGCACCCTCGAGTACTCGTGGATTTAAGGATTACTCAAGGATCCTGTTAAATACATTTGAATCCGTGGCCTGAACAGAATTTTCAAATTGGAGCTTCGTTTCGACTCAGCGACCCCTTCGCCTCT
>NW_017134724.1:1777-10378 GCF_001652005.2 Ceratina calcarata | reverse complement strand
GCTATATGGAACGAAAAACGTATGCGAACATTACAGAATTTTTGCAACTCTTGCGTGACTGTTATAAACCCATTGAACCATATTCAATATTACGGCATGAACTTATGAATCTAAAACTCCGTAATGGATACATTTTTTTGATAGATTTTCATATACACACAATCAAATAATAAAAGCCGCAGAACAAGAATTCGGTGAAGGATGCAATAAGGATCACTTTAATGAACTTGGAAAACAGTATTTCATCGACGCGTTACCCTTTGATATTGCCAGACGAATTTATTCCGCGCCTCCATTGACACTAGACAAAACGTACGATTTAGCTTTGAAAACAGACGTGGAAAAACGTGGCTCATACCGACGCCGGGACGAATATGACAGACACAACGTATCCCCGCGTACCCCGTCGCCGTACGATAGTAGACTGACAAAGTACGTGGAAGCAAACAGTGGGCTACACGTTTTGTAAAGGTACTGCACCGTAGGAATATATTGCATGAACATTTAAGGCCGTACTTACCCATTGCTCGACAATCGGGTTAAGGGTTGTCGCTTTCATCTGCGACCGAGGGCCAACAAATATATGTGCAATAAAGTAATTGCTTTTCGATACGAGAAGGAATTGCAATTCCAGTTATCATTGTTATAGCCCTGCGAAAGGGCTAGATTCCTTGTCATTTGTCGCTTTCGTAATACGCGCTCGGTAACAGTCAGCGAGTATTGAAATGTGGCGACTAATCATTTCGACATATTAGTTCATCGGTTTGAGATGCGCTTGAAATGTAGAGCATGTCGAAACGACGACTAAGCGTTTCGACATAATTAAGGCATTTCGAGATACATACAAAGACCAGGATATGTCGAAATGATTAAAGAAAAATAGGATGTTGACTTTTAGCTTTTAGGCTATAAAGTCTGGCCATCGGGGCCTGTACGACAGTTCGGTTTTTCGACTCTTAACCCGCGACTCTGTCCGAGTCCTCATCGGTTTCAAAGCATTGTTCAGCTGATTCCCTGAATCAAAAGATTCTTAAACGGCTTACCCGAGACCAGCTCACACGAACGCATTGCCTAGAAACTGCTGGGAACTCGAGAAAAACAGTATAGAAATAAATACGTAGTATCGCGAAGTGACCAGTGTCAGCATACAGGCCACTGACACCCGAACCGCTGATTAGGCTGAACTAAGCAGGAGCTGGTATGTAATCGAGCATTAAATACTAAAGAATATATAATTGTTATATAAATCGTGTCAATCCTTTATACCCAATACCTATTCAGTTCAGTGAAGGCAAACTCAGCGATTCAGTTTCACGCTATATGGAACGAAAAACGTATGCGAACATTACAGAATTTTTGCAACTCTTGCGTGACTGTTATAAACCCATTGAACCATATTCAATATTACGGCATGAACTTATGAATCTAAAACTCCGTAATGGATACATTTTTTTGATAGATTTTCATATACACACAATCAAATAATAAAAGCCGCAGAACAAGAATTCGGTGAAGGATGCAATAAGGATCACTTTAATGAACTTGGAAAACAGTATTTCATCGACGCGTTACCCTTTGATATTGCCAGACGAATTTATTCCGCGCCTCCATTGACACTAGACAAAACGTACGATTTAGCTTTGAAAACAGACGTGGAAAAACGTGGCTCATACCGACGCCGGGACGAATATGACAGACACAACGTATCCCCGCGTACCCCGTCGCCGTACGATAGTAGACGCAACTGGACAGAATGGCGCGATCCAGTTGAACAAGACGACAATGATTACGAATATCCGCGTATTTCTTATTACACCGGCTCACGACCCCGAAGAAATCGAAGCCGGGATAGACCAAGCCGATTTTATGGCCGAAAATACGAAAATAGAAATCGAGATTCGCACTACGAGGAACGCCCTCGAAGATTTAGCTCCCCGCAAAGAGATGACTATTACCGGCGGGACCGATAGGACCATTCACGACAATATAGAAATAGATATCGTCGAAACGAGCCGCTGTCATATGAACACAGACGAGGAAATTTTGGTCAAGGATCAATGCGCTTTCGCGGAACTTCCAGCGTTAGAGAGTCTTTAAACTCCTTTCGCGCTCGCCCGCAAACCAGGAACGAGGCGAGTGACTACACACCCGGACAAAATTATCGCTCTCCCGCACCTACGAGGAGCTCGTCACCTGCCTCCAACAGGCGCCCTCGCCGAGGATAANACTGGTTCAGTCCTGAATCTTATAGAAATGCGTGCCCTTAGTCCAGAAGCACCTCTTCTTGCAATCCGTCCGATCACGATCGAAAACCTCGAAGGAAAAATTGTTACGAACAAGGAAACATATATAATGGTAAATAATAGCGAAACATTCTACCACATCATTGGCACCGGAAGCTTGCCGGAAGGAATTTCTGGTTTAATAGGCAGCCCGTTCCTAGCTCAGGAAAAAGGTGAATTATCTTTCCACCATAAGACGTTGACGACACAAAGGAACTCCATAGATCCAATCCGATTCTCGAACGCGGATAAGATCCGCAACTCAGCAAATTCACAAAGCCTAGTTTATAACGCTCGGATTCCTAACACACATAACGAAATTTCTGTACATAATGAAATTGAATACGATGATGAGTGCAACGTAACAGAAAACGAGGATTTGCAAATAAGCGAACTAGATATTCCCGAGAGACCGCATACTCCATTAACTGAAGAACAGCTGTTAGGTCTAGAAGAAGAAGACGTATGCGATTTGGAAATTGAAAACCGTGATCCAGAAAAAAGATTAGATCTTATTATGAATGCTCTGAAATTAAAACATCTTGATGAACCATCGAAAGACCTGGTAAAGGAAATCGTAGGAATGTATGCCGACCGTTTTTTCATCCCCGGAGATCCCTTAGGAAAAACCAACGCAATCCAGCACACAATAACCGTCACCGACGATAATCCCGTGTTCGTAAGGCAATACCCGTTCACGGTTGATCAGGAAAAGAAAATGCAAACACAGGTACAAAATTGGTTAAAACTGGATATAATAGCACCGTCCGACTCCCCGTATAATTCGCCCCTATGGATCGTACCGAAGAAACCAGATTCTCAAGGTAACAAACGCTGGCGAATGGTGGTAGATTACAAAAAATTAAATGCAATCACCAAGGATGATAAATTCCCGATTCCTCGTATTTCGCAAATTTTGGATCGACTAGGCGGAGTAAAATTCTTTACAGTCTTCGATTTTGCAAACGGCTTACATCAAATCCCTATGGCTCCAGAGGATAGAGAGAAGACTGCGTTCATCACGCCTGAAGGACACTTCGAATACACTCGAATGCCCTTCGGACTGAAAAATGCACCTGCTACTTTCCAGAAATTAATGCAGAAGATCTTAGGCAAATTAATCGGAAAAATCTTATATGTTTATTTGGACAACGTCGTAATTTTTGCAAATACACTAAAAGAAATGAAAGAACGCCTGCAGACATTCTTAGACGTAATTAGAAAACACCGTTTGACGTTACAAAGCGACAAGGCCGAATTTTTTAAATCCGAAGTAACATATTTAGGACATATCATAACAGCAAATGGAGTTAGATCGAATCCGGAAAAGATTAAGGCCGTCGCTGAATTCCCAATTCCTAAAACAAAGAAGAATATTAAGCAATTTCTAGGACTTGTCAATTATGATCGGCGATTTATCCCGGACTTGGCAAAACGGGCAAAACCTTTAACCAGTATGACCAGTCCTAAGAAAACCTTTATCTGGACTGAAGAACAACAAAAGATCTTCGAGGAACTTAGACAAGCTCTACGCCACGAGCCTGCCTTAATATGATTAGGGTATCCTGATTTCAACGAGCCGTTCATTATCACGACTGATGTATCCGATGAAGCGATCGGCGCTATTTTGAGTCAAGGCAAAATAGACCAGAATCCACCCATCGCGTACGCATCTCAGGCTCTTTCGACAGCTCAACAAAATTATTCAACCACTGAAAAGGAATGTTTGGCTATCATATTTGCTGTAAAGTACTTTAGGACATATATATATGGACGAAAATTTACTTTAGTAACAGATCATAAACCTCTCCATTGGCTTTTCTCAGTCAAAGATCCAGTCTCCCGATTAGCTCGCCGGAGAATTCTTTTGGCCGATTACGATTATGAGATCCTCTACAAACCCGGCCGTATAAATTCGAATACTGATGCATTGTCCAGGAATCCCGTGGTTCAGGCATACCCCATAATTTCGACCACAGAACCTCAGAAGGAAACACAAGAAGCAATTGCCGACAGAGTCAGGACAAGACGCCAAGGACAACAACGGCCAAATTATGAGGAACCACCATCCTTCCGACTAGAAGATACTTTCGATGATTCAAGGACTGAACATTCTACAGACTTACCATTGGCAAATTCAACGCATACTGACATAGGACACGATTCAGTAGAACCAACAGAAATAGAACCACCCTTGGAATCCATACAAGAAAATTCTAAAACAACTACAAGAAAGAAACGAGTCTCGTGGGGTAACACGACGACATTTGATATTCCGATACAGTACAATGAATCCCTTGAAAATTATTCAGAAAATAATGACATGAATGTAATAGATCCCTTGCCAAACCCTGCTCCAAAACCAGAAGACCTTCAGGAAAAATCGAAACATTCGAGAAGATTTATTGACGAACTTTGGGACATGTCACCGGAAGAAGAATCTCAACTCAACGTCTTGGATCAGACACCACGAGCTATGATTCCTGAATGCAGAATAATTATTTTCACAGCCCCTCTTACTGCCGCACCGGGCAACTACGTGCATTTTATTCCAGCCGACCGTATATTAATTAGCCCAAATGACAAAACACTAAAAACATTGGGGTTAATACAAGAAACGCAATTTCTATCCCAGGATTTAACCTTAGGACAGATCATTACAACGCAGACGGAAACAGGTGTTACGAGGGAGAACCGTGCCAAGGTCCCGACGGGCGACCGAGTCTATTGACTCCGTCAAGGTGTTTTTTAAGAAAGGAGATAGATGCGCGGACGAATCTTGTCAAACCCTATGGGTTATCCTCGGGAGCCGCAGGACGTGGACGACGGGGGGAGGGTCAGTCCCCCTTAGCCACTTATGTTTAAAGGATGTCGGATTGGCAGGTCAACTTCGTTGATACGTCTCGAACGGCTAAGACGTATCGGTTGCGAGATACTCCGGTTATCAGCTAATATGGAATCAGGGGTTAAATGAATATTGAAGCGAATTTAAGAGTTTCAACTCACAGTCTTATATTCTCTAAAGTACTCGATACAATATTCTTTATAAATGGTCAACTCTTTACTTCGAAGAGAATTCCTACTCCGATTTACGCAGCGAAGTCGCGGGGAAAATCTAAGTCTAAACTCACACGAATATTCTCAGCAGGGTGAGACAGCGTTTCCACGTTCTTAGACTCTTAGTTCAGAATGATCCGAAGGGCTCTGGTCTAGCGCCCTTTTATACCTAAATGAGGCCCTTTCCCGGGGTGGGGATGACCATATTTGGGCATTTTCTAGAAGGTTCCACGCTAGGCTCGCCCCGTGAGTCACCCGCGCAAGGGATGCGTACGTGGCCGGCAGCGAACGTTCTGGAAACGCGCAGGGCCGTATACATATACAGGGCTGTATATGTAACACAGGAAAAATTTTTAGCATTGTCGCGACAAGTTACTTCTTCCGCGAAATCGGAACTGATCAATTACCCAGGTTGTTTGAAGCCCTAAAACAAGTCATGGAAGAAGACGGAATAAAAAGTATCCGAATAGCTGCCTATGGCGAAACTTTACACCACTTCGACAAACGGACACTAGAAAAATTGCTGACCAAGACATTTCACGACGCTCCCGTAGAAATTACGATCTGTACCGGACAAATACAACAACCTCCGGAAGAACAACGAAAGAATATAATTAAACACTATCATGAAAATCTAATAGGAGGACACAAGGAAGTAACTAAAACATTTAAACGAATCCGGAACCTATTTGATTGGCCTAAATTACATAGAGACATGGAAGATTACATCAGAACATGTAAAAGCTGCCAAGAGCAGAAACTGGTAAGAATTAAAACGCGTGAACCAATGCTGATTACGGATACCCCGGCTAAACCATTTGATTAAGTGGCCCTAGATACTGTTGGACCTTTACCAGCAACCAGAAGTGGAAACCGGCATATTCTAACGCTTCAGTGTCAATTATCTAAATTCTGCATGGCAATACCACTTCCTGACATTAAGGCAAACACCATTGCCGATGCTCTGTCTCGATATTTCATCGCCATCTTCGGAGCCCCTCGCGTTATCCTCACGGATAGAGGCCGATCCTTTATCAATCAAACTATTGAAGGAATCGCTAAAACATTTAGAATCAGCCATGCAACTACATCAGGGTATCGACCACAAACAAATGGATCTCTCGAAAGGAGTCACCTAGTATTAGTAGAATAGTTGAAACATTATTTAGCGACTCAGGTAGATTGGGACCTGCTGTTACCCTTCGCTACATACGCGTATAATACTTTAACACATGAAGCGACCAACTTTACGCCGTACGAAGTTGTATTTGGACACGTAGCCAGAGATCCCTTTACACCCATGGCACAGAACGATATATTAACCTACCCGACTTACGTACAAAATCTAATACAAACGCTGGACCGAATCCGAGAAATAACCAGGGAAAACGTGGAACGAAGCAAAGTCCGTTCTAAGGAACAATATGACCAAAGGGCAAATGAAGTCGCGTTTAAGACAAACGATCAAGTTTATGTTCTGAAAGAACCGCGAACTGGGAAACTCGACGCTCGCTACGTAGGACCGTTTACGATCTATGGTATAACTGATCAGAATAATGCAATCCTCGCCTCCGGAACCGGGGAAAAATTTGTTAAACATTTAGATAAATTAAAATTAGCCTACTCAGATACGTCGACCTGAATAAAACCAATTGCCAACCTACATAGGCACGGATATTAGCTCACGACTTCGCCGAGCACATTCCGAGCTGACTCGCAAGGCCGCAGTAACGCTCGCGAGCATTCGCCATCATACACACCGGCAGACAAAATTGTTAAACTAAACTGCAACCCATACGCAACGGCCACCCATACCATAATTTTGGCCAGAGCAATCATTCTATCCACGCAAGCTATTGCAATGGAGGAGGACTACGTCATCGAACCCTTGGAAGGAACACCAGGGATTTATACGGCAGCTACCCCACTATGCACCCGGAACTAGTGAGGCAAAATCAACATTTGACGGTCATTGCCCTTGGAAATAGAAACCAAATTCAAGCATATCGTAATCAATTATAATACTTTATATTTATATTTATATTTATATATAGGGCGGACCCATTGTATGGGTCATGGTATGGAGTAGACCCATATGTGCGGACCCGAGACCAGCTCACACGAACGCATTGCCTAGAAACTGCTGGGAACTCGAGAAAAACAGTATAGAAATAAATACGTAGTATCGCGAAGTGACCAGTGTCAGCATACAGGCCACTGACACCCGAACCGCTGATTAGGCTGAACTAAGCAGGAGCTGGTATGTAATCGAGCATTAAATACTAAAGAATATATAATTGTTATATAAATCGTGTCAATCCTTTATACCCAAAAGCTATTTTCCTTAAAATAGAGTTCAAGGTGTGCTTAAGCACTTTAAATAAAGGCAAGGACCCGTAATTCAGGACGTAGCATTATCATCGGCGATCAAAAAGTAGTCCCACTGTTTGATCCGTCTCACTTATTGAAATGTATTCGTAATAATTTATTGACAAAGAATCTTAGATACTCTCTAGACGGGCTAGAAAGAGTCGCAAAATGGTCCCATGTAGAGGATCTTTACTTTATCGATCGCAGTAGAGGTAGCTTCAAAATTTTGGCAAAACTTACGGAACACCATGTTGTTCCAAGCAAAATTAAAAAAAATGAGTGTAAGGTGTTGCACGCAAGTTTTTCCCCGATCCGTGGCAATCGTCATGGAGCTTATGAGCACTACTGAGGCGGAAAGTGCTTGTAAAACCAGGTGGATGTCACCAGAGGGAAAAGACACGACACACCTTTTCTTACATTTGAACGCGCTTTTCGATTCTCTAAATAACGGGATCATTTTCGATCACAAAAACAACACCACGGACTTTTGGAACAAGTCGATTGACTTGTTCAAGTCCATGAGTTTTATCAAACGCAAGGCGGGTGATAAAACTCATCCAGAGGTGTTGAATAACTGGATCAATACCCTTCGAGGGTTCAAAATTTTGTGCGACTATTTAGAGGATCTCGGCTTCACCGGATTCAGAACTAGAGAGTTTAATCAGGATCCTTTGGAAAACATCTTTGGTAGACTAAGACAGCATGGCGTTAGGAATATAAATCCAACTTGTACTGCATTTGTAGGCAGTTACAAATCCTTATTATTTAGTTCTTATTTTGCCAATTCAAGTAAACAGAACTGTCAGGAAGATTATTCAGAAAGTATCTTGCCTATTACAACTTTTATAAATTCTACCTTTCATAATCCATCTACTTCTGAAATTAGTATACT
>NW_017134724.1:0-970 GCF_001652005.2 Ceratina calcarata | reverse complement strand
AATCGTTTCTCGGTACACTTCCGTCTGAAAACAAAAGAAAACCAAAGAAAAACAAAATACATTAGTATACAATTGCACATATTAATCATATTATTCGATATAAAAATATTTACCTTCAAATATCCCCAAAAATAAAAATCAAGAGGGTTGAAATCAGGTGACCGTGGAGGCCAGGGCACAGGTCCGCCGCGACCAATCCACCTGTCCTGAAAGGCTTCATTCAGGTGGGCCCGAACTCGTGCGGCGTAATGCGCCGGAGCGCCGTCCTGTTGGAGGTACATATTCCTCCGGATCTGGATTGGAATATTTTCCAACAGATCCGGAAGAATATCCCTTAAGAACGTCAAATACGTTGGGCCATCCAATCTGCTCGGAAGAATGTATGGCCCAACGATTTGATCGCCACAAATTCCGGCCCACAAGTTGATCGACCAGCGATCCTGTGCCCCGTGTACGCGTAGAGCGAACGGATTCGTGTCATCCCACACATGCGAGTTGTGGGCGTTGAAGCACCCGTCTCTCGTGAAGAGAGCTTCATCGGTCTACAAAACGCACGACAAGAACGACGGATCCCGTTCGCTCTTCTCCAACAGCCACCAGGAATATCCAATCCGCAAATCGTAATTCTGAGGCAACAGGTTATGCACCCGTATGTAATGGTGCGAGTGCATTCCGTTCTCCTGCAGGATACGATGCACTACGGACCGGCTAATGCTGAAATCATTCAGGTGGGCCCGAACTCGTGCGGTGTAATGCGCCGGAGCGCCGTCCTGTTGCAGGTACATATTCCTCCGAATCTGGATTGGGATATTTTCCAACAGATCCGGAAGAATATCCCTTAAGAACGTCAAATACGTTGGCCCATCCAATCTGTCCGGAAGAATGTATGGCCCAACGATTTGATCGCCACAAATCCCGGCCCACAAGTTGATCGACCAGCGATCCTGTGCCCCGTGTACGCGTAGAGCGA
>NW_017134723.1:0-429 GCF_001652005.2 Ceratina calcarata | reverse complement strand
GTACGTTTAACGGCGCGCTGCTTTTTAAACTTTACTGCGAGCAATCCCGCGGTGTTAGTGTGTTAATGCAGAACCCGCGTTTCGCGAGATCGGATCGCGTTATCGCAGGGAGAGACAGACACACCCGCGGTCTTAACGACTAAATTCTCGAGGGACCTGTTGTCTCCGTTTTACGCCGACGTGTTCGCGCACGCCTATGACAGTTTTAATTGGCCAGCACGGTTTTTTAACGAGCCCCTCAGCTTCCTTGACACCTTACAACGGTCAGTTAAGAATACGTGATACTGTGATTAAACACACTTTCGGCAATTCCAAAAATTTAGCAGGGAGTTAAGAAGTGACGTTGAATCATCGAATTTAATTACTTCTCAGGAACCACCAAATCGTTCTCATCATTCTATCACAAACAGATTAGGATTTATATATTAT
>NW_017134722.1:0-429 GCF_001652005.2 Ceratina calcarata | reverse complement strand
TAATAATAATTACAGGCAGTGTCCCAATTTCACGTAAGACTTCGGCTTCCACGCGATTCGATTATCGATTAAAGGGCAGCGCCCTGGAAACGGTGTCACGTTTAATGCGAATTAACAATCGTCGGTCAGAGATCGATCAGATTACCGGCGAGAAGGAGAAACCAGACGCGCGGAATAATCGGCAGCTGACAGGTTCCTTCGCACTTGTTACGGCCGAGCTCGATTTTCTCCCTCCCAATTACACGTTCCTCGGGTACATTTTTGCACCTACGTATCATTTTATTGCTCTTAACGAGACCCGATAACGGTCCGTACTTCCCTCCCGCCGCGAGTTATATTCAATATGGCGAACATAATTCGCCGCGGGCCTTCGGTTTGGAAATCGTCCATCCCAGACTTTAATTACTTAATTAACGGCAGTTGTACGAG
>NW_017134721.1:0-430 GCF_001652005.2 Ceratina calcarata | reverse complement strand
GATCGAATCTCGCCAAGTCTCTTTAAAACTGTCGATGATTCGTCGATCGAAATCGATTCGAATAGCTCTTCGAGCAGAACCCGGTCAACGTAAGTCAACTGAACAAACAGGCTAGTACTCGATCGATTTGATACCGCGACGGAAACGAGTCCCGCGTTNGGGACCATAGCGCTGCGGAGAGCTTCGCGAACGCGCATGTGCACGCGTGAGGAGAATAGTAGTGGGGATCGAAATACGGGCGAAAAAGAGGGGAAGCGAGCTACCAGGGAAAAAATATGAGCGCGCTGGTTTCAAGTGGATTGTGTGTAGTCTAGTGTGTACCTGGGGGGGGGGGCAAACCTACGTATATCGAGTTGAAGCTGTGGCCGCTTGGCGCCACTAGCCAAAGCTGATGTCTAGGGAGTTCGTCCCTCTAGCTACCCCTTTCGCG
>NW_017134720.1:0-429 GCF_001652005.2 Ceratina calcarata | reverse complement strand
ATGCTTCAAATAAGAGTTGTTTTTCTTCAAACTTCGATATTTAACGAGTTATGTATGATTATTTGGCATTTTATTGGTATTGACGAAATCCGACCATTCCACCGTCGAATCAGCGAACTTTTGCAGTAGTATTGGTATTAAGTTACATTAAGTTATGTTTTACAGGGTGTCCTACAAAAAGTGCTAGAGTCGAAAAGGGGTGATTTTGAATAACAATTTCCTTTGTTAAAATGCAAAGTGAGGCATGGTTTTTGAATTATTAACGAAAAACATTGACCAATAAAAGCGCGTGTAGGGCCCGCGCTAAGCCACAGTCCGAATTATTCTATCCGTGGCTGGGCGCGGGCCCAGCGTGGAGGTATTTTTTCCCTCGACCGGAAAGTGGAGACGACGCGAACATGGTGGGGACCATAGCGCTGCGGAGAGCTT
>NW_017134719.1:0-429 GCF_001652005.2 Ceratina calcarata | reverse complement strand
GAAATATCAAACTGGCAAAATTGTTTATTTGATATTGAATTATTAGGATTGTTACTGAAACATCTGCTGGCATAAAATTGGATGCGCGATATGCAAATCCTATGAACGCCTGTGGCGGCCACGCGCGTGAAGTGGTTTGTTGCGGAATGTGGCTCGTTGTTCGAGGGTTTCCACGTTTTTCCGCCCACGCACCGGTATACGTATTGATTCAACCGCGCTCGGTCAACAGGTAGCTTGCGCTTTGGCCATACGATCCTGATCTTCCCATCCCCAGCTACTTCCGGCTTAGTCCGAAACGAATTCTATACCACGTTGCATTTTTCCCATCGTCCAAATTGAAACCAAACTCCCTTATTGGATTCCGACACATTTTTTAATTATTAAATGTGAATTTCAATCAGAATTTAATTATGGAATATATAATATGGA
>NW_017134718.1:0-429 GCF_001652005.2 Ceratina calcarata | reverse complement strand
TAAATGTAATTTTGAGGAAAATTAACATTCTTGGATTACGGGTAGCCACACATAAAACTCTAGCCTGCTGTTTTTACTATGGATCCCCATCTAAAATTGAATTCATAAATAGCATCAAAATAGGAAACGATGATATTCAAGTCAAGCAAGAAATAAAATACCTAGGTATAATACTTGACGCAAGATGGCAATTCTCATGTTACATTGACAAATTAACTCAGCGATTAGTTGGAGTAAATAACTGCCTAAGAAGAATTCTCCCTAATATCGGAGGTACTGCTGAAGAAATTCGGAAATTGTATACAAATATCTTCAGTTCCATTGCCTTATATGGAGCTCCCATATGGGCAGCAGAATTATCTGCACGCAGTAAGTTAATAAAACCGCTACTTAAATTACAGAAAGAACTTGCTATTAGAGTGATTAGAG
>NW_017134717.1:0-429 GCF_001652005.2 Ceratina calcarata | reverse complement strand
GAGCAGCATAAGGAAATAAGAGATCAAAAGACAATGTTAAAAACATGTTTATCAAAATTTAGTGATTACTTTCATTTAATTTTATTTCGTACGTATGACAATGAAATTAGAACTGCACAAATTCTCACCACACCACGGCTGAATAATACAAGGGCTGGAAATTAACAGTTGTTCATACAAACAGAAGGACCCTAAACGTACTAACGACGAGTAATTTAGAAGATGACAGACTCCATTGTTTATTTGAACTATTAACCCTTGCATTTAGACCGTTTAACATGCAATTCCAGTAGAAATTCTGAGCAAATGTACCCGGCTTCTATTACGTAAGATTAATCATTTCTAACTTAGTACTATTGAATATAATCTGACAATGCGACAAAGTGTACTACTGCACATGTTTATAATATTATTTCATTTATTATTATG
>NW_017134716.1:0-429 GCF_001652005.2 Ceratina calcarata | reverse complement strand
CTAATAAAAGACTTGCATATAAATTTTATTATTTACTTCTCATGATTTAATTTGAAATAAAATATGTTTGAAGCAAAATAATATTGAAGCTATTTATAATATTAATAAATTATTGAATACAGTTCCTAAGGCATATAAAAGGCCGGAGTTCGTCGAAGAGCTACGGGCTCTCCTCACAGAGACAGGCACGGTGTCCTTGGAGTGCAAAGTGGTCGGCGTGCCCACTCCAGTGCTAAGATGGTTCAAAGACGACAAGGAAATCAAGGCTGGCGACGTGTTCGCTTTAACTGCCAACCCCGACGATCCAACCTCCCTTGGCATTTATACCTGCGAGGCAGTCAACTGCATGGGAATCGCTTATTCCTCTTCAAAAGTAATCACTCTTATAAATTTATAATTACAAAGACTGCGGATGTTTAATGCAAGAAC
>NW_017134715.1:0-429 GCF_001652005.2 Ceratina calcarata | reverse complement strand
CAAAAACAAAAGGAGAACAATTTTAATCTAGCACTTCTTGTCTGTAGTGGCAAAAGCACATGACTTCTTTTCGCGTAGTAAGGATCTGTTAGCTCTGCTTTGTTAGAATGTTATATACTCCAGATAACATCAGAAAAGAACCAACACCAGAAAGACTGCATTTACATTTTATGTACTCATTAAATTACAGTTCAAAATGCGAACATTCTTATCAGTTTAAATTAGGATAAATAGTATTTAGATTATTCCAGGGCACCGGTTACCCTTCATTAACGTATACTAAAATATATATTCATCATGTAATTTGATAGACATATGAAAATTAACTAATTAACAAAGCTATCGATTTAACTAAATAAAATTAATTTCAAATTCGTCATTTCACTTTCAATTTCAATTCATTCCCTACGAGGATACATAACATTATAT
>NW_017134714.1:0-429 GCF_001652005.2 Ceratina calcarata | reverse complement strand
GGTAACACGCAACCCGGATGTAAGTATTTAGAAAATAGATGAATAAGTGTAATGTTTAATTAATCTAAAGTACATATATATATTCTTTTATTTTAGGTATACTTACAGTTTGCTCTCACAGTAGAGCAGTGATATACCTTACCATGATTTTATTACACCCGCCGTGTTTCATAGGAACTGCTTGGACAGTGGGATCCGAGTAATAAAACCTTCGATTTCTCTATCAATCTTAAGATTGTTTTTCTGTCATGTTGTTCTAATAAAAATGATTATAGATCCATCCTAGATGTGAATCAATGCGAAGCAAATATTTGTACATATTTCGGATTGGACACTTTCGAAGAAATTGCCAGAGGAGTTTATTACGTAAATACAACAGACACCGAACCATTTTGTATTTTGTAATAAAATATGTATATATAATTGTAA
>NW_017134713.1:4201-8340 GCF_001652005.2 Ceratina calcarata | reverse complement strand
TACAATTTTTCTATGCACAATTTTTCTCCAATTGTGTAGAATCAATAATTATCACATTCTTAGGCAATGGCATTGACTCACTCAGTTATTGTGCTTAAAAATCGGGGACGTTCCGTGACTCTGATTAGTTAAAGCCAGAGCCACAGTCTCTCTTGGCGATCCCATGGCTCGCTCTTTTTCATCTTGTCCACCATTAGACGCACGCGAGGCACTCGCGGGCTCTTTTTGATCACGACAACTTAAAAACCAGCTATTACTTTGCTACTGATTGACACACCTACCGGTGGACTCGCAAACGCCTAGCCTTCGTCTCGTTGACGCTGACAGAAAGCCACTTTGGTTGGTCAGGGAAAGGCTGAACGTAATTTCCTTTTCACGCGAACCACCGATCTAAAGTCCACGAACTCCCTGTGGGTGCGGACGTCTTTTGTAATTAATATTGAATTCGTCTTCTTAGAGTGCTGTACCTTTGAGCTGTGCGCACCTGGAGGCGTCTTCTAATTTCTGCTTATCGCATACGCAAATGCAATCGACATTCCAACAGTAATTCTTTCCCACTGTTATCAGTAGATTGCATTGAACAATTTTATAAAATACAGGATGAGTCACTGAGTAACTTCTATATTCTTTGAGATAAGAAGAAATGTGACTCAGCCTATATAAATAACGCATTCAGTATTCAAGCAGAATATTTTTTAAGGCAAAAAGGAATCCTTATTTCCAAATTATCATTATAATAGTTTTGTACAAAAATCTGCATCTCACAAGAACTTGCTTGTGCAATTTGTTGTGAATTTGTACTAAACGTTATTCTGATCTTATTTTAATCCGTACACTGGATATTGATGTGTTAATGATTTATTTCTTGATGGTCAATGAACATTCTACTCTCGAAACTTAAAAGTGCACTAGGATTCATGATTAGGAGTGTAGCTGGAGGCTAGGCCATTAAGTCGAAGACACTTCGCGCACGTAACCAGCCTATCATTCATTCTAGCCGGGGTTGTCTATCAGACTAGCCAGGATACTCCGTGGCTTGTAAATTATCCACATGTTTCGCGACTTCCCTTTAATTAGAC
This sequence comes from Ceratina calcarata, assembly GCF_001652005.2. NCBI lineage: Eukaryota > Metazoa > Arthropoda > Insecta > Hymenoptera > Apidae > Ceratina > Ceratina calcarata. Next base: position 7,261 of record NW_017134713.1, on the reverse strand, counting down.
GCCGTAGACGTGACATTACAAGTGTTACCGATTTACTTTAGTGAAGTAGCTTTGTGATCACAAATATTCTTCTCTAACATCGACGAGTATTTAAAGTATATCGTGTCTTCGATTGTGATGTAATGACAAACAGTAAATCAGGCGTCGTTCGACAGATCCAACAACGTACGAACAATTTGCAGTGATAGACAGGTTTAGAACTGGTTAGATTTATCGGCCACTTCGAGTTATCTGTCAGAGTTCAATGCGTCCTGCGATTTATCGTTGTACACCGTTAAACTAACAGCGTGCATCTGTCAAACTATTGAATTGTCTTATTCTTAAATATGTTAATGGAAGTATTTAATATTCCTCTATTCCAAAAGAGAATATTTAGTTGTTAAAAAAGTTGAATTAATTTATGTATCACTCTTAAGTGATGCTTTTATAAAATACGGACGTATCTGTCGTCACGCTTGCAGATTAATTACTGGACCAGCCGGCGCAGGTACTTACGCGGCCATCCTCAAATTAATATATTCAACGATTCAAGACGCGTGCGCATCGACGTTCCTCAAAGCCGAGTTCGTACCGCGAATTAACGAGCTTTTGGACAATCGATCATGCTTAAACGAGCGTTTCGCGACGCCCGCGCCGCAGTTTGATGACAAACGAGAAACACGTGTTGCGCGGCTAACGCACCGGTTTGTTACGTAATTCAATAGTAGAAAATTCATTACACTTTTCAATAAGATTATAAAATTTCGACACCTTGAATATTTAACTTTCGATTCTACGTGAGTAGAAATCTTGATTAAAGCCTTTAAGGATTAACTGTCCGGCTATTTGAAGGATAATATACTTATCGGAAGTAGTATATTACGCCAGCGTGTATTACCGTGCAATTAACAGAAAAAAAATACCGGTTCCTTACGCGCTTCATTATTCACTCGACTAAAGACCCCGACTTCTAACTTTCCGTTTCTTGTTACGCGCGAGAGATACGGCGCGTATGTTAATTATAAGTTTAAAAGTAATTAACTACTCTCTCTGCAACGGTAGTTATTACGGGTCACTTTTACTGAATATCATAAAACATAATTTAACATGAAACTAAATCAGCGAATGTACTAATTTTGTAATTCGTTTGATACGAGTTATACGCAGACGAGGTATTTATGATACCAGTTGAAGAAACGAATTTATGTAGCAATTTCTTTTATCATTTAAACATTATGATATAATATTCTGTATATTTTCGTACATTATGTGCAGTATTCATATTTTCTGCATATTCGGAATAAACTGAAATCTTCCAGTTTTTATTAAATACTCGGAATTTTGCTCGTTACTGTGCATTTATGGAACCAGATGTACAGTTAGCTTCTTCTTAGCTTATCTATCGTGGATCATTTATCATAAAGTAATTTACTGCGATTTAAATATTGGAATCAGAGGATCCCGTTACGCAAGTCGAAGTTTACATTGATCTCGAACTAAGAGGATTTGACACGAAATGGTCTGGGCGATGAGTTTCCCCGCTTGTCTGCAAGGGACCATGACCAAGCCAAGGCAATGTGCAAGTAGCATTAAATCGTCCGGCTTGAGGATCGATATTCAAGCTGGTAGTAGTCGGGGGAGGATTCCAGTAAAAGGATCTTGCAGACCTCTGTAATTAATTCCAATTACCTGCGAGTATGTGCTGTATGTCTACAATCTATTACGTTGTGCGATGTGTACATACTTTGAAATTTGCTGTGCGTACACGCTTTGTAATTTATTTAATATATTTCGAACGTTGTGTATCGATTGATAATTACATAAATATTCAAAGAATTATCCGATGAATTGAAAAAAAATGATGAGCTGAGGCTTGTATTAAAACAGGAAGTGGACATATTGAACATTTCCTCTAAGACGATGTGACGAGAATTGTGGCACAAAAACTTTAATAACTCAGACACTAATCATTTCCGAATCTATGTTAGTATAACTTTTTTGTCTTCTCTCAGCGTTAGGAATCTATTCCTAATGTTTTACCCACCCTTATATGTGTGTGTGTGTGTATTTGCGATGACAGGATTAACAATAAGTATATACACCGTGTACAGAGTTCGGATCGTAAGCCAATAAATAAGAGTAAAATAGTCAGGACAGAATAAAATAAAATAAATTGTTCAATGCGTTTTGAACTCGCGCGGACGAACTAAGCAGGCGCGCTGTCTGCTTGAAATCGGTGACTCACCGACCACGAGTCTGCGTACAACAACTCGCAAAATCAACCGGTTTATAAAAACTGATAGAGCGGCCGTTCTCGCTCTCGTTCTTAAGAAACCACCAAAGCAAACTGACTAAAATAGTCATCGTCGAAAATTCACCGCAGTTATTACTATCTTTCAAGTTTAATTTCTATATCTAATCGTTGTATATTAAACGCGTTTTATTTGTGTAAAATCGTGAAAGTGATACAGTGTTATAATCTTAGTGGACGTAAAGATTAAAATGGTAATTCGTCCACCACGTGTTCATCAATCGGCTCATCGAACCCACGAGCTCTCCTCGATCTTCCAATTCTTAGTCGAGAGTGTTCCAACCATCCTCGTAAGCATTCAGAACACTGGTCCTCCGAGCCGGATTGGAATTGAAGAAAAGAAAAGAAGAAAGTCGATCTGAAATCCAACGTTCACATTTTCATTGAACATGACTTCAATCGAAGAATTGCTGCAAAAGCAGATTCAAGCCATGCGTTCGATTGAACGGACGTTCTTTAACTTCAGGAAGCTAGGTCGATCAAAGATGATCGCAGCGACTGCTCGAAATTGGATGCCAATGCTGAATGCTATTTGTTCTTAATACCAAGACCTAGATGCGAAAATTGCTGCCTGTGCGGATCACAAAAACGCAAGCTTTATTATCGTACTTGGTTGAGGACCAATTCGCAATATGTGAAGAAAAATTCCAAGAAGCTTTGGATTTCATGGTGGAGACGCTTTGCAAGATCTCTCCTCCACCTAAGCAACTCAAAACGAATTTCGCAGTTTTTCATCTTCAGTGACGATACGACCAACAGCTCATCTAGCA
>NW_017134713.1:999-1856 GCF_001652005.2 Ceratina calcarata | reverse complement strand
ATTTATTATATTTTCCGGGCCGTCTATATGAAGAAAGCAATTTTCTCGATGGAAAATGATGCTTATAAAAGTCTGTTTAAGAAAGTTTAATCACGATTTGTCATAAATATCATTAATTTGATCATTTTTTAATACGATGGATACTTAGAAAGCAATGTACATTTGCTAAACATCGATGTAAAGAATTTGATTTTTTGACAAATCAACAGCTAGCTCTTCGATCTGGCCCACTGTTGCGGCGTATCCACCGCTTGAGCGGCCTCCACGAGACGCGCCTTTTCCACGTCCACGTCCTTCGGGCGTAGCGACCCTTGATCGCGCGGAGCAGGAGCTGTCCCGCTTTGGCCACGGTGGGCGCCGGTGCCATCCTGCTCGACCCTGGGAGCACGCAGGGCGTCATAATGGTCAATCCCTACAGAGCTTGCGGTGCGGTGCGGCGCGACGTTTTTCGGCCCGACGGTGCACATTTTCCGGGACAACCACTGCCGTATCTTGCCGTTTAAAGGTCCTAATTATGGTTCTTACGGGGTGCTCGGCATGAAATATAATTAAGAAATTCATTTCATCGTGGGTTGTTACACGACGCTTTTTTTATTTATTATTTATAGAAATATCAAAGGAACGTGTATGTGAACATTTTCATATCTTCTGTTAAAGATATGAATTCTCACAAGTACAATTGTTGATCCTTTTTGTTGTCTAAGCATATATCGATAATAAGTGATCGACAAGCATTTTAAAACGATGTTCTAATAAGTAACTAATCGCACTAATATTGTACAGCATATTTTAAAAAAAAAAATGGCAAAATCGATTATTCGCATATATCTCGGGAGATAATCTTCAGAGGGAAAAAC
>NW_017134713.1:0-619 GCF_001652005.2 Ceratina calcarata | reverse complement strand
TTTGCGGCTTTATTTTATTTTGTTCCTGTTATTTTATTTAGTAGTAGACCAGAGTAAAATAGAATAGAATAGACAGGCACGAATATTTTCTCCTGGGGATGAGTGACCGGGACACCGACCTTGGAATGGCGAATAGCCGAGGCAGGGTCGGTGCTGAGTGGAACGGTGGAGGGAATACTAAAAAAAAAATATAAAATAAAGGTACGAATATTTAAGACGAGGGACAGAATATATCAGATACAGAAATTGTTGCAGCTTTATTTTATTGCGTTTATCGCATTTTAAAATAAGTCTCCGTGTCCGAAAAGACACGGAGAGCGCGCAATCGGATTAACCGTCGTGGCAGTTAGTTGTACGAACAATTGTACTTAGCACGATCGTTATTACGAATTCTGATAGGCCTGGTCTATCCTACTAACTACCGCCACCAACCAGTTAACTGATTTATCTCTCGCGTGCGTCGCACTCCCTCCGCTGCCGTCCCTCGATTCGCGAAATAGGCGCACACACACACGCGCAAAGAAATAGAAAGAGAGAATATAAAAAGAGTAAATTATAAAGCTTATTTTTGAAGTCTCTTATTGAGCCATTCCCAGCGAAACTGCAATGCCGGGCTGAC
>NW_017134712.1:0-429 GCF_001652005.2 Ceratina calcarata | reverse complement strand
AGACTTTTCGCACTGTTTGCGAGATTGCACTATTTTTACCACGCTGGACCTCACATGAGCGTACCGCCAAATCCTTGTTGCACCGGAAGACAGGCCAAAAACTGCTGTAGTAACGCCGTTTGGACTTTGCGAGTTCAACGTGATGACATTTGGATTGTGCAATGCGGCCCAAACGTTCCAACGCTTCATGGACGAAGTGTTAAGAGTACTTCATTTCGCACGATATTACATAGACGATATCCTCATCGCATCCAGGAATGCAGAGGAACATGAAAAACATTTTCGTTTAGTATTCGATCGCCTGCGTAAGTATGTCTTGTCGATAAACATTGCTAAATGTGTTTTCGGAGCAGAGCAGGTACAGTACTTGGGCCACAGCGTTACCAAAGAGGGAACCAAACCATTGCCAGAGCGAGTCGAAGCAATTCG
>NW_017134710.1:0-429 GCF_001652005.2 Ceratina calcarata | reverse complement strand
TTCCTCGTTGACTTCCTTTGTTTTTAATATCAGTTCTTTAATAGAGCGTGATTTTGGGGGGAAGTGTTTGTCGGTAGATCGTTAGATTTTCCCGCTTTAAGATTATTGCTGGTTTCTTGGTCCAGTATGACTGAGTATACATGCGATTTTGGTACCGTTGTTTATTATGAAACTTCTTCGTCTACGAGTTATCGGGTCGTTTTCAGATTTTTCGTTTAATAGGGGCGTTTCATTCTAATCCACTTTGTCAGGATCACGTGTCCGTTACTATCAGTTACCAGACTTAAAAACTGAGCGCGTTTGTTTCTCAGGGATCCATCTAGCGGTAGTGTAGGGTGAGAAGGATTTGTGGAGAAGTTTGAGGTTCCTAATCACGGCTTTATTTCAGGCGATTTTGACTTTATCGTTTTAATTTTTGTTAAGCGGGGG
>NW_017134709.1:0-429 GCF_001652005.2 Ceratina calcarata | reverse complement strand
GGTTTAGTTAGATTCGAAGGAATCGAAATGTGGCTTGAAGGGAAGGTCGTTCACGCTCGGCTAATTAGTGACCATTTAAGCGCACGTGCACGCGTAACCTAAGGCTAATCCTCGCAGTTTCGCTCTGGGGCTAACGCGGCCGTTGGTACCAATTAAAAAGAAAAAACCTCAGAGACACCCTCTCGTCGTCTCGTTATTTACACCGCAAAAGAGGCGCACGTGCTCGTCCAATTCCAGGCTCATAATCCTCTCTTAATCACTCGCCTGTTCACGCTAACAGGTGTAAGCAAATTGTTTACGTCCCTCTTTCTATTGTGTCGTGTCCGACTATTCTTTCAGTTCTGAAAAGCTCATGCCACGTTTAGTATCAATCGTGGTTAATTGCTACATTTAGTCACAATTATACCAACATTGGAGTCTATTTATAAG
>NW_017134708.1:0-429 GCF_001652005.2 Ceratina calcarata | reverse complement strand
ATTCTGCAGATCTATCATTTAGAAAATTGTTTCCAAATATCGTTGCTTTTTAAATCGTTGTGTTTTTCAATTAGTAATTTCTATTATGAACGTGTATTTAGTTTTGTTTCTTCCTTCAGAAAATAATTTTGTAAATCCATCATTTGTAGAATTATTTTCCAATTGCGTTTGGAAGCATTTGTTTTTCAAGCGTCGTACCATCGTCGACGATCAGGAAGCACATTTCTCTTTACACGTTCATTCACACACGGCAATAAACATGAAAATTTCCTGGATTCTTCTCCGTGTATATTTTCCTCTCTCTTTCTTTCTTCCTTTCTTTCTTTCTCATATGTTTTAATAAAATATCATAGCCATGCATATTCCAATGAAATTTCGCATCGCGCTCGATGTATTCGATGAACTCGATTTCACGGAGTACTTCTCGGT
>NW_017134707.1:0-429 GCF_001652005.2 Ceratina calcarata | reverse complement strand
CTCAAATTCAAACAATACTTCAAATAAAAGGAGACGAACTTTCAAAGGCATATTACTCGACATTCCACAATATTCCAAAAAACCAAAATTGACTGAAACTATGCAACCTTATAGTGTCCATGAAAGGTGTACTGCTCCAGTTGACATTTTAAAAGCAAAGAAAGTTGATGTATTGTGGATGATGTCACATTTTTTTAAAATAAGGACACCTATGTGGGTAGGTTTTAATTCAAAGATTATAAAAGATAATAGTGCTGTACAAAAAGTCTCATACTTAGCCCCTATTAACAAATTGCCGACCGATAAATCAGTTGTCATTGAAACCATGAGACGGGCCATTACAATTTCACAGGAATGTCAAGAAAACTATGCTCAAGTCACGTATGATTTAGGTATTGCCCAAATAGCTATGGTTATAAAAAGCCAAGA
>NW_017134706.1:0-429 GCF_001652005.2 Ceratina calcarata | reverse complement strand
CATATGCTTCTACAAGCAATCGATGCGCCTCAGCTGCAGATTTCTTCAAATTAAAAAAGTAAATCAGAACTTCCTGCAAATGACGTTTATTTGACTCAAAACTCGACATTTGCGCATGAAAAAAATATACGACGCTGATACACAATCGCTAATATTTCAATGTTATGTTGTCGACAAATGTGCAACTTTAGGATATGATATCTTACATCTGACACTAGCCGCCATAACTTACTAGTTGCGCTATCTGATTTCAAACAGCGGAGACTTATTTGTACTCCTAATAAATTGTACAATACTATATGAGCCATTCAGTGCACACATCGATTAACTCCACTTTTTGAGAAATCTTAAATTTATGTGTCAATGCACTTGGAATAGTCATAACTTGTGCTTTGACACATAAATTTAAGATTTTTCAAAAAGTGGAGT
>NW_017134705.1:0-429 GCF_001652005.2 Ceratina calcarata | reverse complement strand
AAATACATCCCACTATGAATAAAAGGCTAAACAAGAGGTTGGACAGTTTGTAACTTGACGAAACCCAAAGAGTCAAGAACATTGTTTATGTCATTTTCCTTCATTTATTTTAAAACATGTGAAATTAGAAAATCAATTTGATCCATCCATCTTACTGTTTTCTGAATATGATTTTACAAATTGTTTGGAATTGCAGCCTGGTCTGACTACATTTAAGGGAAAAGTTCCCCTACGGAACCCTAAAGAAAATTCTTAATTCAACATGGTTTCTCGGATCTCGTCCAAGTTCTCTGCTGATCAAATTGAATTTTGCCCGCTTCTTTGTTTTCTTCTCTTCTTCGACACGTTGTATCGGTTTCATCCGCTGAAAAGGAAACGAACTATTTAAACAAGAAATTTAATTTGCCGATTGCTTGTATCGCTTTACTG
>NW_017134704.1:0-429 GCF_001652005.2 Ceratina calcarata | reverse complement strand
TTTAACTGATGCTATGCAAGCTTTTTATCAATTTTTATATAATTTAGGAAAGAAATGTATCCTGACTGCTCATAACTGCAAATTTGATTACCCACGACTGATGTTAGCCATAAAAAAAGTCTATATGATGAATCATTATAAATCTGTTATTCATGGATTCTCTGACACATCACCAATAATTACTAAGTGCAATAAAGTAAAAGGAAAGGAGAAAAATAAGCTGGAAAGTCTTGCACACGATTTGCAAATAAACTGTGATGAAGCACACAATGCCATTAGTGATGTAAGAATTCTAAGAGATGTTTTACTAAAATATGAAATATCGGATGAAAAATTGAAAGAATGCTGTTTACTTTGGAGTATAGTTGAAGAGCAAGAGGCGTTCAAAACTAAATTACCAAGTAAATTAATGCAATTGAAAGCATTAAA
>NW_017134703.1:0-429 GCF_001652005.2 Ceratina calcarata | reverse complement strand
ATACAATTTTTCATAACAGGATTCATTAATTTAATTCAGTTTATAATTTTTATTATTGATTGAAGATATTTAAAATTGATATCGCCATGCTTTGATACAGTCAAGTGTTTGTATCGGTGAAGTGAAATCGATGAGAGATAAGCCACGTTTCTGGGAACCGTGCGAAGGGAGAAAGGAGGCTAGTCTAAGCAGCGTCTAAGCGGCGATCGCGTTACAAACTGGCGTCCTTCAGCCACTTTGCAGGAATGAGCTTCCTGTCGAAGAATGGACGAGCACGTGCCAGGACACGTGTCCTTTGTAGAAATCGCTGCGGGCCAGATGTATCACAACTTCTACCCGAATTACGCCTACCCTAATCCAGATTAGGCAACGAACGTGACTTCGACTCAGTTTTGTTACTAATAATAATGATAAATAAAATAATGAATG
>NW_017134702.1:7999-8445 GCF_001652005.2 Ceratina calcarata | reverse complement strand
GAACCGATATGAAAACTGTTTTCGATCCCTGTTTCCAAAAATTAGTATAAGCTGGAATTGTTAATTTGTAATTAATAATGTGATCGGTATTATAGAGTGGCGAGGAAAGTGAAAATGAAAAGCTACCGACCGATAATTCAAGAATTTATCAGAGATTCATAGAAAAGGATAGAACGTCGAGGAAGTCCGATATTAAATCTAAATATAACCGTTCAAGTTCTATTGACAGTCATCAATCAAGAAATATTAATCAACAAACATTTGTTATACATAATATGTAATTACTTTTTTTGCGCTTTAAAACGAAAATATTTCTATCCTATATATTATAACTTTCTTAATTTTGTTATTGATCAGGTACAGTTCATCTCTTCAGCGAGATAACCGGTTCGCAGACGAAAATTCGTTTCGAACACTGCAAACATATGCGCACAATAAAACGGATT